>NW_003308512.1:0-911 GCF_000143455.1 Volvox carteri f. nagariensis | reverse complement strand
GCACAATTCGATGCGCGCTTCAAAACGCGCTTCCGCGTCGGAATGAATGCCGTACGCGCTTCATACAGCGCGATTCGCACAGCTCTAAACACGCAATTCGACGCGCAATTCAACGTACAATTAGCCGCGGAATTCAACGCGCACTTTAGCGCATAATTCGATGCGCACTTCATATGAATGCCGTACGCGCTTCATACAGCACGATTCACACAGCTCTAAATGCGCAATTCGATGCACAGTTCAATGTACAATTAGCCGCGGAATTCAACGCGCGCTTTAGCGCATAATTTGATGCGCGTTTCAAAACGCGCTTCCGCGTCGGAATGAATGCCGTACACGCTTCATACAGCGCGATTCGCATAGCTCTAATCGCGCAATTCGACATGCAATTCAACGTACAATCAGCCGCGGGATTCAACGCGCGCTTTGTTGCACAATTCGATGCGCGCTTCAAAACGCGCTTCCGCGTCGGAATGAATGCCGTACGCGCTTCATACAGCGCGATTCGCACAGCTCTAAACACGCAATTCGACGCGCAATTCAACGTACAATTAGCCGCGGAATTCAACGCGCACTTTAGCGCATAATTCGATGCGCACTTCATATGAATGCCGTACGCGCTTCATACAGCACGATTCACACAGCTCTAAATGCGCATTTCGATGCACAATTCAATGTACAATTAGCCGCGGAATTCAACGCGCGCTTTACCGCATTATTTGATGCACGCCTCAAAACGCGCTTCCGCGTCGGAATGAATGCCGTACACGCTTCATACAGCGCGATTCGCATAGCTCTAATCGCGCTATTCGACATGCAATTCAACATACAATCAGCCGCGGGATTCAACGCGCGCTTTGTTGCACAATTCGATGCGCGCTTCAAAACGCGCTTCCGCGTCGGAATGAATG
>NW_003308511.1:1577-2407 GCF_000143455.1 Volvox carteri f. nagariensis | reverse complement strand
GAAGAGGATGAGGAGTTGGATGAGGAGGAAGCTGAGAAGGCGGCACGACGGGCACGCCACGAAGCAGTCAGGGTGGGTGGTCCCCCCCTTAACCCCTTCCCCCCCCACCCGCCCCCCCCACCCGTCTCCCCGTCGTCCCTCAGAACACGTGCACGAACACAACATCCCGTTATCATCCACCCACGCGCGACGTGGTGTGATGAGAGGTGCATGCCGTACATATGTTCATCGTACAATGGTGTTGTTCATCCTTTCTATCCCTTCTACCTCGCTTACCCGGTCGGAACCCCCCGGGGGGAATGTAGAACTAAAACCCTACAGCTCGTCCCTTCCGTACCTTTCAGCTTCGGCCCTCCGTCCCGTCTGTGTTCCTGCGATATTTCTGTCCGCCAACCGTTTCCCCTCCCCTCCCACCCCTTCACTCGTTTGTGGTTCGTCTTTCCCCTCCCACCCCCTCGACAGGAGTGGTCCCGGAGCCTGGTCGGACCGGAGGAAGCGTTACAATTGGAGGTGCGTGGTGGGGCCAGGGAGGGGGCAGGGAGAGGGTGTTTGTATGTATGTATGCATGTTTGTATGTATGTTCGCTTTTGCCCGCTCATCCATACAACATGAAACCGTGTTATACGTGTAGTGGGAAAACATGACCTCCGCATAACCAGGAGGCAAATTGGCAGTGCAACAGTCTGTATGTATGTCTGCTAGGATGTGTCCGATGTGTGCGGGACAGCGGCCCTAAGCCCGTACGGCAAGCTTAGCTTCATAGCCTTATGTGAACTGACCCTATGTCGTACATCATATGTGTATTTACATTACAGGAGGCCCTTATGGAG
>NW_003308511.1:0-600 GCF_000143455.1 Volvox carteri f. nagariensis | reverse complement strand
ACCGCCGGTCCCAGCGGTAGCGGCGGCGGCGTCGGCGCAGCAGCTGCCTCCCCGGAGCCCAACATTCGGCTGAGTGAGGGCAACTGGCCTTGGTGGTGGGTGGCGGACGAGGCGGGTAGTGAGGGGGGGAGAAAGAGCTGGCGGAGGGGGGAAGGGGGATAAAACACATGGACCTTGTGCACGGCATTGCGGCCGCAATCGCGCACCGCGGCCCTGGGCCCGGCAAGCCTGTTGTCAACATTGTGGCGGAGTCAGCCCCCGGGGGCCCCCGGGGGTGTAATGACCACCGCAAAGTCCCCCTTCCTCGCACCTCCCCTCCCTCCCTCGGTGGTCACTGACCACTGGTCAGTTCTACGTCTGGTACACTCTTGCCCTGGCCGCAGCTTCACTCGTTTGTGGTTCGTCTTTCCCCTCCCCCCCCATAAGAATTCCCTCCCGTCCACTCCCTAATCGCCTTCCTGCCTGCTGCACATTACCCATGCACACTTCCTCCGCTTTGCCGCCCATAACGCCCCAGCAGAAATCCTATAAAACTTATACACGTGTAAAAGCAACCCTCAAAACCCCCTAACAGACCCGAAACCCCCTAACCCCCTCGGC
>NW_003308510.1:1223-2410 GCF_000143455.1 Volvox carteri f. nagariensis | reverse complement strand
TTCATCTACATTTTTAGACCGCAGATATTTTTGCCACCATTTATATTCCAGTTTCTGTGCAATCTTCCATTTAAGATTCGATTCTTTCATGCAGAGAGATTACGTTAAAGCTGTTAAAACCATGGATTTTATTTCACTCAAATGAACCCTCTCTTGTTTCATACTGTCGCGGTGACGAATCGTTACTGTTCCATCTTCCTTTGTTTGATGATCGATGGTGACACAGAATGGTGTACCGATGGCATCTTGTCTGCGATAACGTTTACCGATGGCATCTTTCTCCTCATAAAAACATTTAAAATGGGGCTTGCACTCGTCCAACAATTGCTTAGCAATCTCCGGCAATCCATCTTTTTTCATCAGTGGTAATATCGCCAACTTATTCGGTGCAATTTTAGCAGGTATACGCATCACTACCCTATTGTCTGAAGTACCATCTTCTTTGGTGATGGTTTCTTCTTCGTAAGCATGACTCAACACCAGTAAAAACATACGATCTAGTCCGATAGAAGTCTCTACCACATAAGGAATATAATTACCATAAGGCTTTCCGGTTGAAGGGTCTACATCCGCATCAAAATACTGTTGTTTCTTTTTGCTGTATTCCTGATGGCTCTTTAGGTCAAAATCTGTTCTACTATGAATACCTTCTACTTCTTTGAATCCGAATGGGAATTCATATTCAATATCCAATGCCGCATCTGCATAGTGCGCCAATTTCACATGATCGTGGTAACGATATTTTTCTGCAGGAATTCCTAAACTGGTATGCCATTTCAGTCGCGCGTCTTTCCAATAGTTATACCATTCCATTTGTGTACCCGGACGAACAAAAAACTGCATTTCCATCTGCTCGAATTCACGCATGCGGAATATGAATTGTCGGGCAACAATCTCGTTACGAAATGCTTTACCGGTTTGTGCAATACCAAACGGTATTTTCATACGGGCAGTTTTCTGCACATTCAAGAAATTCACAAAAATACCCTGTGCCGTTTCCGGACGTAAATAAATGGTATCCGCATCTTCAGCTACTGAGCCCAATTGCGTAGAGAACATGAGGTTGAATTGGCGGATATCTGTCCAGTTAGCAGTACCGCTTACACTACAAACGATCTTTTGATCATTCATAAGTTGTTTTAATCCTGTAAAATCCTCAGCTGCCAGCAAGCGATCCATTTCAGCCA
>NW_003308510.1:0-934 GCF_000143455.1 Volvox carteri f. nagariensis | reverse complement strand
CTTTCTCCCTTTCCTCACTTTTTTTTCGCCTTAATCGCTGAAAACCTATAGTTTTAATGCGCTCAAAAAAATATCACATGCTTAGAAACAGATGTTTTAAACTCTTATTGTTGTTACTGCCTGCATTTGGCTGGTCACAGCAAACAACAGAGTATCCGAATGATTATTTAAGTCCTGAGTTCCATGCCGGTCGTCGAGCTGCATTCAGGGAAATGATGCCCAACAATTCAGTGGGTGTTTTCTTTGCTTCGCAAGTAAGGGTAAGAAATAATGATGTGGATTACCAATACGCACAAAGCAAGAATTTTTACTATTTCACGGGACTGGAAGAGCCGAACGCTTTACTCCTGCTCTTTAAACAACCTGTGACCATCTTGGGTGCTACCGGTACCGAATTCATTTTCGTACAAAATCGTGACCCACAAAGAGAACTTTGGACCGGAAAAATTCTGGGTGCAGAAGGCGTCAAGAATAAATATAAAATCGCTAATGTATTTACCAATGACAAATTCACTGCCAATACATTTGATTTCAATACGGTTGACTCTGTTTTAACTGCTTTCCGTGGGGAAGATATTTTCTCGAAATATAAAAGAAGCCCGGATGCTTTGTCTCGTATGGCCGGCATCGTCGACAGCTTGATCATTTTGCATAACAAGCCAATTGCCGGACGTACTACCAATGTAATTCTCACTTCTTTAAGAGGTATCAAACAACCGGAAGAAATTGCATTGTTGGAGAAAGCCGCAAAGATGAGTTGTGAGGGTCACAATGATGTGATGCGTGCCATTAAACCCGGTATGACTGAATACCAGGCACAGGCTATTATGGAATACCATTTCAAAAAGAATGGCTCTGAATATCCTGGATATCCCAGCATCAATGGTTCATCTGAAAATGCCTGTGTTCTCCATTATATTACCAATCTGCGTTT
>NW_003308509.1:1702-2413 GCF_000143455.1 Volvox carteri f. nagariensis | reverse complement strand
CTGGTTGGGGGAGGGGTGTGTGTATGTTTCGCCTCCGTCATTGACGTGCCTGCCCTAATTGACGTGCCTGCCCTAATTGACGTGCCTGCCCTAATTGACGTGCCTGCCCTAATTGACGTGCCTGCCCTAATTCTCATGTTCCCATCCACGTGCTGCACGTGCAGCAGGCCTCGGACGATGGGGATGACGTCCAGCCGGGAATGGAGGTAAGATGGGGAGGAGGGTCAGGGCTCTTATGTGTTTTACGTGGGGCATCAAAACGCTGTCGTACTCCGATATGGCTATCGGAGTACGGCAGATTTGTTTGATGCAGGCAGGTAGTTGTGGGGCACAGCTGTGCCAGGGTCATTTTTCTTTGTGGATTCGTTACCCCTTGCCCTCTTTCTTGTTCCTGATGCTATGGAGGGTGGCTGTGGCTGGTTGGGGGAGGGGTGTGTGTATGTTTCGCCTCCGTCATTGACGTGCCTGCCCTAATTGACGTGCCTGCCCGAATTGACGTGCCTGCCCTAATTGACGTGCCTGCCCTAATTGACGTGCCTGCCCTAATTCTCATGTTCCCATCCACGTGCTGCACGTGCAGCAGGCCTCGGACGATGGGGATGACGTCCAGCCGGGAATGGAGGTAAGATGGGGAGGAGGGTCAGGGCTCTTATGTGTTTTACGTGGGGCATCAAAACGCTGTCGTACTCCGATATGGCTATCGGAGTACGG
>NW_003308509.1:0-1112 GCF_000143455.1 Volvox carteri f. nagariensis | reverse complement strand
GGGAGGTGAGATGGGAGGGTTGGGGCTCCAGGTGTTGTATCCTGTAAGCTTACTGTTAAGCTCTAGGCTCTGTTGCCTAACTGTCATATGCCGGTCTGTCCACCCTACTGCCGCACTGCTGCAGAAGTCCATACTGGCGTCTGGGCAGGGGCTTTACCTGTCTAAAGCTGAAACCTGCCTTCCTGGATGTCTGCTTCACGAGGCGAGAGTAGTTCCTGCGAACTATGGTCAACATCAAACCACCCAGCCGTACTGGAACTTATTGGCATGAGGCCCAAGTGGATTCTAGAATGATTATTATTCAATCCACTTGCCTCAACCGGTATCTTTTGATACCACCATTTCATTGTTGTGTCACCCCCAAGCTCCCAGGCCCCCGGCTCCCAGGCCCCCAGGCTCCCAGCCTCCCTGGCCCCCAGACTCCCAGGCCCCCAGGCTCCCAGGCTTCCAGGCCCCCAGGTCGCCAGGCTCCCAGGCTCCCAGGCTCCCAGGCCCCCAGGCTCCCAGGCCCCCAAGCTCCCAGGCTCCCAAGCTCCCAGGCTCCCAGGCTCCCAGGCCCCATGGCTCCCAAGCTCCCAGGCTCCCAGGCCCCCAGACTCCCAGGCCCCCAGGCTCACACACTCCCAGGCCCCCAGGCTCCCAGGTCCCCAGGCTCCCAGGCTCCCAGACTCCCAGGCCCCCAGGCCCCCAGGCTTCCAGGGCCCCAGGCTCCGAGGCTCCCAGGCCCCCAGACTCCCAGGCCCCCAGGCTCGCAAGCTCCCAGGCCCCCAGGCCCCCAGACTCCCAGGCCCCGAGGCCCCCAGGCTCCCAGGTTCCCAGGCCCCCAGGCTTCCAAGCTCCCAGGCTCCCAGGCCCCCAGGCTCCCAGGCCCCCAGGCTCCCAAGCTCCCAGGCTTCCAGGCCCCCAGGTCCCCAAGCTCCCAGGCTCCCAGGACCCTGGGCTACCAGGCCCCCAGGCTCCCAGGCCCCCAGGCCCCCAGGATCCCAGGTCCCCAGGCTCCCAGGCCCCCAGGCTCCCAGGCCCCTAGGCTCCCAGGCCCCCAGGCTCCCAGGTCGCCAGGCTCCCAGGCTCCCAGGCTCCCAGGCCCCCAGGCCCCCAAGCTCCCAGGCCCG
>NW_003308508.1:0-2416 GCF_000143455.1 Volvox carteri f. nagariensis | reverse complement strand
CACTGCGGCAATCCCCGGCCCCCCATCTCCGTGACCTCTCTCCCCTGCATTCCCATCCGTTCTCACCTGCACCTCCGTCGCCAACCGTTCCTTCTTCAGTGGCAACAATACGGATCTCCACCTCTCCATCCGCCCCAATGTGTCCAGGTGATCCGTCACCTGGGAATAGCAGGGCATACGTCCACGACACCATGAAGGGTTCATCGTCATCCCCGCAGTCGCATGTGATCACATGATGGCAGCTCCGGTGACGGCGACTCAGGCCACGTCATTGGCAACATGACGCCGTTGCCCCTGACGTCGCCTGAGTCGCCGTCACCTGAGCCATCATCACCACCACCCCCTTCAACCCATCCCCTTCACCTCCCCTGCCGTCACCAGTGCTGCCATTTCCGTCCTCTTACCTTATGGACTACGGTCTCACCTGTTAGATTGTCGGGGCTCCACTGCATTTCTGCCTGGCCCTTCGGCGGACTCCACTCCATGTCCACCTCCACCGGAGACGGGGTGCCTGCGCTGACAGGGGGGACCTCGTTTCAAATCGCTCATGTCCTACATGTGACGTGTGTGCTAGTTTCGTTTGTTGTACCTGTTTGGTCCGGTTTGTTAGCTTGCGGCTGTGCTCCCGCACCAACCACCGAAGGGCCCGCCGGAACGGGAGCTTGTTGCTGAGGACATTCATCTGCATAATATTGGACGTCGCAAGTTTTAACCATGCATAGTAGCTGTCAATGTATTGCAGCAACTTCTCACTGCGTCCAGCGATCATCTCGTTAGGAGCCACGGCATCGAGGCCAAAAAGCTCTGTGCCATTATTACCACCATGAGGCTGGACGCACTGATGCGTGATGACGTGATTATATGCATGAGACGTGCTATGATACTTGCGTCCGCAGGACACACACGTAATTTCAAATTGCGACAATGCATGTTGATTAAGTGCTCGTCCTGTAGTGCAGTACGGCAAGTGCGGCGCAGGGAGGCGCAGACCAGAACTGGCCAGAGGACAGGGACTGATACTGTAGTTCGTTACAAAGATTAGCGGAGAACAAAGCGCTAAATCCAGACAACACAAGTTCACCAGTCAACCGTGCAAGCAAGTGCAAGTCAGAACGTCGTTTGTTGGGGAATAGGGATGTCAAAAATAACAATATACAATACATATGGACTCAGTTTAATAAGGAAGGAAATCAGTGAACACAGCGTTACTGGCACATCGGGCGTCAGTAACAGCGAAGAGATGGCCGAGCGGGATGAAGTGCGCGGCGGAGTCGGAGAAGGTCCGGAGGAGAACGAAGTAATGGCTATGACGAAGGCGATAAGAATGGCACGCGACGGAAACACTCAGAAGGGGACGTTGTGATTATCACCGGGCTGCGCTCCTTATCCCGCGTTGTCTGAAAGCAGGCGCAGCCAGCTGCAACTAGGCCTACCCGGTTGCGTGTAAGAGGGAAAGGGGTGTCCCGGAACCGGCCGCAAAGGCTTGGCAGCTACGCATATTTTGCTGGGGAATGGGGTGATCCGGCTAGGAGGGGACGGCGCCGCGGCGGAGAGGTCATTGCTTTGAGGTTGAGCTCAACGTGGTTTATTATCACCACGGGTTACTGCCAGGTGCCCAGCTGGAGCCCACCGAAGCGCCCGGACCGCCTTGCGCTCATCGGGGAGCTACACCCCGCAAAGGGTAGCAACTAGACTCAGGAAGCCTGCGCAATAACGAGTGCCCACGGCCGGTAGGCTTTACCCGGGTGATGATCTCAGGGAGAGAAACACCCGCGTTGCGTTGTGCTGATCCGAAAGGCCAGCCCCAGGGGGTGCGCGGTGAAGTACCCAGGCTGCGTGGCCTTGGGCCGGTAGGCTTAGATGCGTTTAGCTGGAAGGCCAGCACCAGGACTGGGTTGCCTTAGGCCAGTGGCATAAGAAGAGTTTATCCGGAAGGCCAGCCCCAGGGGGTATGCTCTCGCGCGGTGAAGCACCCAGGCTGAGTTGCCTTAGGCCGGTAGACTGGGTCGTGTTTGTCCGGAAGGCCAGCCCCAGCAGGTATGCTCTCGCGCGGTGAAGCACCCAGGCTGAGTTGCCTTGGGCCGGTAGACTGGGTCGCGTTTATCCGCAAGGCCAGCCCCAGCGGGTTTGCTCTCGCACGGTGAAGCACCCAGGCTGAGTTGCCTTGGGCCGGTAGACTGGGGTCACGTTTATCCGGAAGGCCAGCCCCAGCGGGTTTGCTCTCGCACGGCGAAGCACCCAGGCTGAGTTGCCTTGGGCCGGTAGACTGGGTCGTGTTTATCCGCAAGGCCAGCACCCGCAAGGTTTTGCTCTCGGACAGCGAAGCACCCAGGCTGAGTTGCTTTGGGTTGGTAGGTTGCGTGGCATTTATCCGCAAGGCCAGCACCCGCAAGGTTTTGCTCTCGGACAGCGAAGC
>NW_003308507.1:1489-2419 GCF_000143455.1 Volvox carteri f. nagariensis | reverse complement strand
CGGCTATGGGGGCGCAGGGGAGAGCATCGTTGGGCAAGGGGGGCGCAGCAGAGGGCGGTGTTGGGCAAGGGGGGCGCAGGGGAGGGCGTCGTTTGGCTAGGGGCGGCGGAGGGGAGGGCAGCGTTTGGCTATGGGGGCGCAGGGGAGGGCGTCGTTTGGCTATGGGGGCGCAGGGGAGGGCGTCGTTTGGCTAGGGGGGTGCAGGGGAGAGTAGCGTATGGCTAGTGGGGCGCAGGGGAGGGCGGCGTTGGGCTTTAGGGTGCCAGGGCAGGGCAGCGTTGGGCTAGGGGGTGCGCAGGGGAGGGCGTCGTTTGGCTAGGGCGGCGCAGGGGAGAGCAGCGTACGGCTAGGGGGGCGCAGGGGAGGGCGGCGTTGGGCCGGGGGGTGATGGGGAGGGCGGCGTTTGGCTATGGGGACGCAGGGGAGAGCAGCGTTGGGCAAGGGGGGCGGAGGGGAGGGCGGCGTTGGGCCGGGGGGTGACGGGGAGGGCGTCGTTTGGCTATGGGGGCGCAGGGGAGAGCAGCGTTGGGCAAGGGGGGCGCAGGGGAGGGCGTCGTTTGGCTAGGGGCGGCGGAGGGGAGGGCGTCGTCTGGCTATGGGGGCGCAGGGGAGGGCAGCGTTGGGCTAGGGGGGTGCAGGGGAGGGCGGCGTTGGGCAAGGGGGGCGGAGGGGAGGGCGGCGTTGGGCCGGGGGGTGATGGGGAGGGCGGCATTTAGCTAGGGGCGGTGGAGGGGAGGGCAGTGTTTGGCTAGGGGGGCGCAGGGGAGGGCGTCGTTTGGCTATGGGGGTGCAGGGGAGAGCAGCGTACGGCTAGGGGGGCGCAGGGGAGGGCGTCGTTGGGCTAGGGGGCCGCAGGGAAGGGCGTCGTTGGGCTAGGGGGGTGCAGGGGAGGGTGTCGCCATCCCCACCGTCAACCAAGCACCTCCATCG
>NW_003308507.1:0-831 GCF_000143455.1 Volvox carteri f. nagariensis | reverse complement strand
CTCCGGACTCCACTCCATGTCCACCGCCACTGGAGACGAGGCGCCTACACTAGTGTACTGACAGTACTGACAGGGGGGACCTAGCTTCAAATCGCTGATGATCTACATGTGACATGTCTGCTAGTTTCGTTTATTGTACCTGTTTCATCCGGCTGGTTAGCTTGAGCCTGTGCTCCCGCACCAACCACCGCAACTGGAGTTTGTTGCTGAGGATATTCATCTGCAGCATATCGGACGTCGTAAGTTAAAACCACAAAGAGTACGTGGCAATGTATCGCAACAGTGAGAAATTGCGACCATCTCGTGAGGAGCCACGGCCTCTTTGCCATTATTAACAAGCTGGATGCACTGCTGTCTGGTGATGTGATAATATGCACGAGACTGGCACTGATCATTGCGTCCACAGGACGCACACGAAAATTCGAATTTGGTGAGCGGCCGTCGCAGAGGTAACGGGGATATGTTTTAGCTGGAGGGGCCATAGTTATTAGCTGTTATTCTATCTTCAATAGCCAGGTTTGCAAACAGATGCTGTGCGTTTGTACTTGTTTTGCCGAACGTAGCTCCAAAAACACTATGCATGATCATGCTAAGTCATGTTCTCACTAAAACCAATTCTGGCATGACGATATCAGAAGGCTTCTATAAAGGAATCCGTGAATTAAGACCACTTCAGCCAAACTACTTCTGAAGGGCCCTCAGCCCTTCATTGTGGGATGAGCTCAGAATTCATGATAACTCACGTTGGAACAATGCATACAGTCATAAGTAATTAAAACAATCCCTGGCATGGCGATATTACAGGGCTTTTGCATGCTAAGTGGCCATTCA
>NW_003308506.1:1064-2422 GCF_000143455.1 Volvox carteri f. nagariensis | reverse complement strand
CCCGTTAGGTCGGAACCGGGCCGGAACCGGCCTGGAGTATGCCATTGGGGTGGATGCGCATATCAGACGGTAGGACAAGCTCGGCCGCTGCTTTGCCAACCATGCGCTTCACAGGGTAAGGACGCACCCACCGCGGCAATAATTTACGAGGTCCGACGGCTAACTGCCGCAGATTTTTCGTACTTAAAAGCACTAAGTCGCCTTCCTTGAAGGTGACTTCGGCTCTGCCGCAGTTGTAATAATTAGTCGTACGGTCTGTGGCTTTTTCCAGACACTGCTTCGCTTCTGCAATACGAGCAACGTACGACTTAATAAAGGATTTGGCTGCCGGGACCGGAACATTAAGTTCACGTGAGACGGGAGTAGCTGGGTGGAACCCGTAATTTAAGAAGAAAGGAGATTGTCCCGTAGAGCAATTGACAGCGTTGTTCATCGCGAATTCTGCAGCCGAAAGATAGGTGTCCCAAACACGAGGGTTGTTGCCAGCATAGGTTCGCAGCATATCACCCAAAGTGCGATTCATTCGCTCAGTCTGACCGTCAGTTTGTGGATGATAGGCAGTAGAAAGGCTTACTCGGAAATTAGCCAAAGTGCCAAGGGCCCCCCAGAACTTGGCACCAAACTGAGGTCCTCTATCAGAAATAATCTGTTTGGGAACACCATGCAGACGCACCACGTTATCAAAGAACAGTCGAGCGGTTTGCTCCGCGGTAACTGTCGTGGTGGTCGGTACTAAATGTACCATCTTGGTCAAGCGGTCAACAATGACGAGGACAGCATCGTATCCCCCCTCGGACAGAGGAAGTGCGACGACATAGTCAAGCGACACACTCTCCCAAGGCGAGTCTGGAATCGGCAAGGGCTGAAGCAGGCCCGATTGCTTACCAGATTTTGGCTTCTGCCGTTGGCAAACGTCACACTGCTCAACAAAGGAAGCAGCATCACGAGCCATCCGTGGCCACCAGAAGTTGCGACGTAGCAACTCAATAAGGCGAGTAGAACCCACATGACCAGAAAGTGGATCCTGATGCACACGGGAAAGGATATCACGGCGAAGCAAATCATCATTAGGGACAACCGTTTGACGTCGATCACCATCAGTGCGAACCCAGAGACCCTGGACACGGGTCAACTGCTCGATGTTATTGGGATCGTTGAACCAAGGGTCGGTTTTGTATCCGTCCACGATTCGTTTGGCAAAAGCAGAAATCGTCAAATCGGCAGCCACAGACTGACGTCGAGTCACAACCGACAGGACGACAGAGTGCAAGGAAGGATGGCGACTCAAAGCATCAGCAACATTAACGGAACCAGACACATGTTCCCAAGTGAAGTTAAAACGCTGCATATATTCTAAC
>NW_003308506.1:0-856 GCF_000143455.1 Volvox carteri f. nagariensis | reverse complement strand
AAGTAAGAAAAGTTATACAAAACAATCGAGCGATTTCCTCATACGAATTAATTCGTATTCTTCGACCTATCCTAATAGNTTGGGGGAACTCCTTCAGATACTCGGAGTGTAAAGATGTATTCCAAAGGCTAGATAACAAAATATACGGTATGATACGAGCTTGGGTCTTCCGAAGAGATACAAGAAACAAACGTACTGAGATTAAACAAAGATACTTCCCATCAGGACAGTCATACTTATTTAACGGAAGAACATACCGAGATAATTGGACTCTAGTCGGACAAACAAAAACTAAGAAAAACAAAATTATAAAAAACTTCTTACCTCACCTTAATTGGATTGAATCAACCAAACATGTTAAAATCCTCGGAGATAGTTCTCCATTCGATGGAAACCATGTTTATTGGACCAAACGTATTGAAAAATACTCTGGATACCCACCTAGCATATGTAAACTCATGCGCAAGCAAAAATACATATGTCCTATGTGCAAAACACACTTCCAAACGGACGATAGATTAGAAATCGATCATATCATTCCGAAATCAGAAGGTGGATCCGATAAATATGACAACTTACAATTATTACACAAGATATGTCACGTGACTAAAACACGTGCACAAAAAGGTCTCATCAATATCGTAGATAATGATGCTGTTAAATCAGATCTAAATTCACTTAATGCAAATGAATCAGAAGATGAAATATAGACTACTCCTGAAAGTGATATAGGCAAATAACAAAGCTAAATAAGTTTACATCCAATAAAATTATACAATTTACCTTAAATAAACCTTGCAGGAGCCGTATGAGGTGAAATCTCACGTACGGATTTGAAGACGAGTAGGAGGTGTGA
>NW_003308505.1:1482-2425 GCF_000143455.1 Volvox carteri f. nagariensis | reverse complement strand
AATGTCCCTGCCAGGCCAATTCATATCCCTGTCAGGCCAATTCAAGGGCCTGTCCCGGCAATTCAACTTGTCCCAGGTGTCAATTTAAACCCTTCTACCGAGCAATCTAGACCAATTGCAGGGTCTGCCCCCAAACTCTCAGGCACGCATTCAGAATCGCGGGAGTTGAAGGAACTTTACAAAACAAGGGGAGCACTTACAAATATCTCTCGTGTGTTTGTTGGTTTCAAATCCGTACATGCTTGTACTCCGTACTGCCGTACTCCGTACTCATTCACCCATACATTCATTGTGTGTGTATGTGTGAAAAGTTACCATCACCCGAACCGACCAGAACCAAAGGTGTGTCTGCATGGCAAGTCGCTCACAATTTTAACACCCGGTCTATTCATTCATTCCTTCGTTCAGACAAGCAGACATATCCACACGCCTCGTCTTGAACTGTGCTTCAGTCCTGCTAAGGGCCCCCGGCACTCGACCAGACTACATGTGTTCAAAAAGATACCACCACCCGAACCGAACCAAACCAGGGGCATGTTAACCACACCTTTCATTCATGTTAACCACACCTTCCATTCATTCATACATCCAATCATTCACGCAGACAAAGAAATGTAAGCACACGCGCCTGCCCTGCAGTAGTGTGGCCCGGCACAATGTAGCTGTAGTAGCTGGTACACAGTAAGCACAGTAAGCTGGTACACGCATAGCACGACCACCAGCATCTCGAGAGGCCTTTTCAGCGGCCAGCTACTAAATAATGCATGAACGTCACATAGAGGAAGGTAGCATAATACGAGCCGTCAACGATAGGACCATCACCGCCAACCGGACTGCGTGAACCTGTCTCCAGTGCGTCACGCAGCACACTGACTGCCTTGACGCTTCCAGTTGAGGGATCCATGTCGAGGTCGGCCAACCTTTCTGTCAGTGAATGGCGGTA
>NW_003308505.1:0-892 GCF_000143455.1 Volvox carteri f. nagariensis | reverse complement strand
GCGTGATGCATTCTGCCCGAGCGTATGCCTGTAGCCTCACTCTATCAGCCTGGAAAAGGGATGTCCGCCGCTTAATCTCCCTGTCCAGCACTATTCGATCTGCCCGCTCGGCGATCAATGCGGATGTGACCACCTTGAGCCGCTCAAAGAGCTCAACGTGTCCCGCACGCTCAAGTCCCTCGGCAGAACGGAAGGGGACAATGACACTTGGGTCTGTCGCGACTCGCTGTGTCGCAGCGACTCGCAGTGAAGCAGCGTCGGCTGAACGCTTCAATTGGTGATTTCTGTTGAGGGCCAGACACGCGGCACACGGCCATACAGCTGCGGAGGAGAAACTGCAGACAACGGACCGGATGGAGTCGATTTCGCCGTAGTATGCTGGAAGCTGATTCTCCCGGAAGAATGTATCCGCCTGTGGTGCCATGTCAGGATTCCCATGTGGGTTAACATTTGTCAGGCAGACCAACACGCTAGCCTTGCCTTTGCCCGACCCACATGCACTGACCTTAGCAAACCACCATGCCATCAACAACCCGGGGTACCAGGCTAGCGCGCGCCCTGCATCGCCGCCCGTGTCCATGATGGCGGCCTCAATGTCCCGCGGCCCCAACACACCCGCCTGGGAACAGCCGTATAGGCAGGCGTAACATTCGTCGCGCAGTCCAGGGCACGACATCCCACCGATAACACGGCGCCGACGCTCGGCTAGTTGTTGCAGGAAGGCGGGGCGCGCTGGACGGGCGCCCGGCATGGGTAACGGACCGGGCAACGGCGCCGTGCTTCGAAGCCCGCGCTGCGACAACAGGTCTGAAAACATGGCATACCGGCATCCGTATCCAACACTGCCGGTGCGAAGGCTGCGAAGGACGCATACTAACTCCACAGCTAGATC
>NW_003308504.1:0-2439 GCF_000143455.1 Volvox carteri f. nagariensis | reverse complement strand
TATTTCAGCTGACAGCTCCATAGTTCCGGCATTCTGCCTACACTATTGGAGCTTATTATTATTGTTGCTCTCACTTCCCCCCCCCCGCCCTCAGTGTCCCTCGTTTATAAGCGGCAGGCTCGGCCCAGTTGGAGACCGGTGATTAGGCAGTCCCCTCGGAGCGCCGGACGTGCAGCTGTACAGCGATTACCGCACGGCAAATAAGTGCCTATAGAGTATCGTCGCGCGCTAGGAATGTCGCCTGGCCAGCCCCGCTGGCCAGGGTGTGGTTCGTGCGTCGCTGACGCTTCAGGTTTGCCCTCGGGGCGGGTGACCAGTGGACGCAGTCATTAATGCTGCGTTTAGTTGTCTAGTGCTGTGCGTCAGTTCTTTCGGCCGTGCCGGTGTGGCCGCGCTGGACAGCGCTGCGCGCGCTCAGACCGCGCCGTGTGGCGCTAGACCGCGCTTCGGCGCACACGCGCCCTGGCGCTCCGAGAGCAGCAATTAGTACTCTGCAGTAGTGTAAGGCCCTTGGCAGCCCCGGTTTCGCCTCGCCCTGTCCTATCCGACACCCCGAACGCAACCGTACAGCAAGCCATGAAGGCTATAGGACATAAGAAACATTTCCAACGCCAAGTATGTGGTATGGCTGGGACATGGCCTGACTGGGGGACGAGACTTGGGGACGGGACTGAACAACGTACAACATTGTTTCCTTTCCAACAGTGTTCCCGTACCCCGTACCGTCGGTGCCCAAATGTTCTTGCGCTGTTTGCCCACAAGCCGCCACGCGTACCCGCTCACATGCAGCACACGCCACAGCACACTGCCTCTGCGCCTCGCGCAGGGAGATCGCTTCAGGCGACTACGGCGCCTTCGCCAAGTTGGAGCAGGAGGTGCAGGACCTCGTGCGAGGCCGCTTTCAGGGCCCTGAATTCTCACAGCAGGTAGCAGGCTTGCTACAGGTTGCCAGCAGAGAGTCCTTAGACTACTCGTTAAATTTGGCAATCGGTTATCTTGAGGTGCAGTTAAGGGAAGCGTTCAGCGATAAGGGACATCTGATGTGGGTCAGGGATATCGGTCTCAGTCGCGTCACCTGTCGGGCGTTTTCCGCTGTTGTGTAGCACCGGCACCGCCGCCGGCGCAGCAGAGGGCTGACCTGTCTACTTGCAGCTGCGGTACGTCTTTATATTATCACTCGCGTGCTTGCTTTTTTTGTCACTCCGAGCGATGCCTTTCTGTTGTCTCGTAATACCCTAGACACGACCCTAGACACGACCCTTTATATGACCTTTCCGTGTACGTTGTATGTGCTCATCTCTTGACTTTTTTGTTGCATTCAGGATCTTGCGAGGTCGGCTGTTCAAACGTGGTGAGCTGAGATGCGTAATAGCATTACCATTTATTCAACCTTGTTTCCTTTCAGCTGCAATTACTGCTACTGCTACTGCTGTGCTGCTGTGCTGCTGTGCTGCTGTGGGGTCAACACCGTGCCTGCGGTGGTGCCTGCGCTGCGACGCCCATTGCTATAGCTGATGAGAGGCTTGCTTCTAATCACATGTAGCGCTGCATTGCGCCTCTTCGTCGCCTGGTTTATGAGGAAGCCACTTACCCCGAAAAGGCCTTACCGGGCCTTTCGGGTGCACCTAGGGGGGAGGGAGTTACACATGGCGCCACCGCTCCTTGCAGGCAAACTAACGTCGCGTCGCGTCGCAGCCTCAGCCGCAGCCTCGCGGCGCTGTCCCGCCGGTAAGCAATGAACTTCTGTGGGGCTCCCGCCGGTGGCATTGCACCAGTGCGACGGTTTGTTCGAGACACTTCAGCTGATAAACAAGTTCCGAGGGAAAACTGACCAATGCCCTTTTATAGGGGTGAGACGTGTATTTAGCAACCGTACTGACGGACTGCGGTACGGATGTACGGCGACCTCTTGACTACTGGGAAGTGCGTCCTAAGCGGCTGTGTATTTGATCACCTCCTTGCAGGCCGCGGCACAGTCGCGGGGTGGGGACGGTGGAGCTCGCGGAGGTGGAGGAGGATAGCTTCCGTTGGAACTGGCAGGATATCAAGAACCTGCCCAACGGTCTCAACGCGGCCTACAGACAGGTGCGCGTGTACGGCATTGTGGACACAGGTGCTCCTGAGGGTGTCTGACTGATGCGGCGCCCTTTTGGGGGTGCACTCACAGTACTGGCGTGAGGCCCTTCTCGCGCAGAGAAAACTTTGTAAGCATAATTACTTTCATCATCCGGAAACTGCGTGGTATGACGCGGAGCTTTGGTCACAGCTGCTGCTGCCGCTGTAGCATATGTGTGGAAGCGTGCGGTGCGATCGCGTCGCGTCGGGCTGCGGATGTGTGCTGTGTAACAGGACGGGACGAGGGGGAAAGCCCGGGTGAATATGAAAATGGAGTTCCTATATCTATCTCCACCTGGGGTGCCGCATTCCCGGCATCAACCC
>NW_003308503.1:1448-2440 GCF_000143455.1 Volvox carteri f. nagariensis | reverse complement strand
TTGTACAAACACGTGCCATATCCGTATTATGCCGTATTCCGTACTCCGTACATGCTGCAGTACAACAAACGTCGAATATACATTCGGGAATGGCACACACGCAAGAGAGCGGTCCTCGCTTTTGCAACACGCGCGCACAATCATACCACTTGGGGTGCCATGTACGTCATGTCGTACATGGCCTATTGCGGCAACGGAGGCGGCGCCTCTGTCGGTGTACCGCTAGATGCTTCTCCCCCCGGGACCTGGGGACCTTCCCTACCAATACCCGGCACGGCTGTAGCGGTCAAGATTGGTAGATCAGGATCAGGACAGGCACCCGATAGCTTAGCGGCACCCGCCACAGCGGCACCCTCCTGTTCCGCACCTGATCCAGTTCGGGAGATTGTTTGAGAGCGCTGCGGAGCGACGCCGCACGGGTCGTACACGTACGTGAGCATGAACCCCTGCGCCGTACGTCATACAACCGCATGGGTTACATGGTTTGGTGAGGCCGGGGGGAGGCGCAGAGAAGGATGACATGATGACGACCTGCATGAAGAACTGCGTTTCACACCCCAATACGCGAATGATGCTGCGCTTGGTATTCTTTGAGTGGGTGAGTGAGTGAGTGAGGGAATATGCCCCCCCCCCTCACTTCTCCGGTAAACAACTCTGTGAAGAGAACTGCGTGGTGGCGGATCCGTGGGCATGTGGACCAGTGCGAATAAAGAGCGAATAATACCAGGAAAGAACAATAACATCAATTCCCAACCGTCAACTGCCAACTCCCCAATCCGTACCTTGCCCTCGACGGGAATTCCCCCCGTGGAAAGAAACCCGTCGGCCGCGGCGCACAATAAGGCCCGCGTGGCCGCAGAAATGTGTACGGCACCAGGTACACCCGTGGACTCCATTCGGCTGGCAACGTTGACTGGGGCGAGAAGGGAAAGAGCGATACACAGATTCACGCACGGAAGGGGGAGGAGGGGGAGGAGGGGGAGGGGGAGGAG
>NW_003308503.1:0-831 GCF_000143455.1 Volvox carteri f. nagariensis | reverse complement strand
GCTGTGCGCCGCTCAAGGCTCCGAAACCACCACACGAGGGCGTGGAGGGTGAGGTGACGCTGTGACTGTGGCTGTAGCTGGAGGGAGCCCAATGCTGATTGCGCGTTGGGGAGCTGTAGCGGGCGGACAGGTGGCGGCGGCGATGGGTGGGTGGTGGCGACGGGGGCCGCTGTGGCGGCCGCCTCCGTTGCGTCGCCGCAGAGGCCCGGCGGCGCTGGGGCGCATGCGGCGGCGGCGGCGGCGGCAGTAGCAGCAGCGGCGGCGGTGACGGCGCCGCAGCTGTCAAGGCCGCAAGGCTCTGCGATGTTATCACCGCTCGCATGAAGTTGATGACTGAAGCAGCCGAAGCTTGTACGATCGTCGCAACTGTCGTACACTCCATGGGCTGTGCAGGTGCTGTGGTTATACGACGCCAGGCTAGCGCAGGTGCCGGCTGGCCCACGCCACGTCCGCCACACGACAGCTGCCTGCCGGCGGTGGCGGCGGCACCGCCGCTGACAGTGTAAGTCGATGACAAGGAGGAAGTGCGCACCAGGGAGGGACATCCGCCGCCGCCGCCGCCAAAAGCCGATGTACGGCGCTTGTCTGACGTCATCACCTCCAGCACGTGTCTCGGAAAGACTTCTTCAAGGATGCGGTGCTGTACGGCGGGTGGTCGCGAACCCGCCGTCGTACCATCCATGAAGCATCAAGATCCAGATCCAGGTCCAGGGAAGGTGAGCCGATGAGAGCACGGCCCAAAAGAAAATGGGATCAAAGGCCACACAGTTCGTTTTGAATTTCATTCCGCAAAGCTGGAAGGTACACCATTCAAATCCCAACGGATGCAAT
>NW_003308501.1:1603-2456 GCF_000143455.1 Volvox carteri f. nagariensis | reverse complement strand
CCCGCCGCCGTCACTGCCTGTTGTTCAGACTCCGTTGCTCCCAACCCCACCGCCGTCGCTGCGCCTGCTGCTGTGTTGCTATTTCCCCCCGCCGCCGCGCCTGCCATTTAGGCTACTGCACCTCCAAGCCCCACCTTCGTCGCTGCTGCTGCTGTTGCGTTGCTATTTCCCGCCGCCGCCATGCCTGCCGTTTAGGCTACTGCACCTCCCAGCCCCATCACCGTCGCTGCCGCTGCTGCTGTGTTGCTATTTCCCCCCGCCGCCATGCCTGCCGTTTAGGCTACTGCACCTCCCAGCCCCACCTTCATCGCGGCCACTGCTACTCCGTTGCTAATTCCTGCGGCCGCCGTGCTGCTGCTGTTGCTATTTCCCACCGCTGCCGCGCCTGCCGTTTAGGCTACTGCACCTCCCAGCCCCTTCACTGTCGCTGCCGCTGCTGCTGTGTTGCTATTTCCCCCCGCCGCCATGCCTGCCGTTTAGGCTACTGCACCTCCCAGCCCCACCGCCGTCGCTGCCGCTGCTACTCCGTTGCTAATTCCCGCCGCCGCCGTGCCTGCTGCTGTTGCTATTTCCTGCCGCTGCCGCGCCTGCCATTTAGGCTACTGCACCTCCAAGCCCCTTCGCCGTCGCTGCCGCTGCTGCTGTGTTGCTATTCCCCACCGCCGCCGCGCCTGCCATTTAGGCTACTGCACCTCCAAGCCCCTTCGCCGTCGCTGCCGCTGCTGCTGTGTTGCTATTTCCCGCCGCCGCCGCGCCTGCCGTTTAGGCTACTGCACCTCCCAGCCCCACCTTCATCGCGGCCACTGCTACTCCGTTGCTAATTCCTGCGGCCGCCGTGCTGCTGCTGTTGCTA
>NW_003308501.1:0-719 GCF_000143455.1 Volvox carteri f. nagariensis | reverse complement strand
TTATTGAATGTGCTGCTACTACTACTACTTGTATGTATATAGTAGTACTGGTACTACCCTTTAGTATAATAGTAGTAGGTATATAGTCAGAGTAAGAAAAATGACTTCCATACTGGCAGCCACAGCAATACCAAAATAGTGTTTGTATGTTCTCTGTGGCTA
Organism: Volvox carteri f. nagariensis; assembly: GCF_000143455.1. Taxonomy (NCBI): domain Eukaryota; kingdom Viridiplantae; phylum Chlorophyta; class Chlorophyceae; order Chlamydomonadales; family Volvocaceae; genus Volvox; species Volvox carteri. The sequence continues at coordinate 557 of NW_003308501.1, read as the reverse complement.
CATCACTTGGAAGAGAGTGAAGAGAGAAAAGATTGGATGGCCAATTGGATGTGGCCCATTTTTGAAAAATAAAGGCCCTCCCTAATGCACCTCCCAGCCCCACCGCCGTTGCTGCCGCTGCTACTCCGTTGCTGATTCCCGCCGCCGCCGCGCCTGTTGTTCAGACAATTGCACCTCCCAGCCCCACCTTCGTCGCTGCCGCTGCAACTCCGTTGCTTATTCCCGCCGCCGCCGCGCCTGCTGCTGTTGCTATTTCCCGCCGCCGCCGCGCCTATTGTGCAGACTAATGCACCTCCCAGCCCCACCTTCGTCGCTGCCGCTGCTACTCCGTTGCTAATTCCCGCCGCCGCCGCACCTGCTGCTGTTGCTATTTCCCACCGCCGCCGTGCCTATTGCGCAGACTAATGCACCTCCCAGCCCCACCTTCGTCGCTGCCGCTGCTACTCCGTTGCTAATTCCCGCCGCCGCCGCACCTGCTGCTGTTGCTATTTCCCGCCGCCGCCGCGCCTGTTGTTCAGACTAATGTATCTCCCAACCCCACCGCCGTCGCTGCCGCT
>NW_003308500.1:1564-2451 GCF_000143455.1 Volvox carteri f. nagariensis | reverse complement strand
CATCGGTAATCGCATCTCATTCAACTCACTGTGCGCGTACCATGTATCATCAGCCAACATAGGCCAACATAGGCTGCAGCACCCCCGACCACACCCACTACACAGTTAGACAATTCTTTAGGTGGGCAAGCCTACATACGCGTAGCGTGAGGATTTGACACTGCTTATGTGGTGACGCCAGGTCCATTTGAGCAACCCGGGTTACGACTTTGCTGTATTACAGCTAAGCTCGGAGGCTCAATCAAAAAGCTTTGAAAGACATCACCTAGAGGACAGGATCTGACAGTATGTACCACGTGAACATCTGAAAGGCTTTGGGCCTGTTTCCCTTGGCTTTTGGTGCCACCTTTAAGTGCCTCGTTCCCCTAAAAGTAAAAATAAGGTCCATGGAAACCATGGCCTTTTATCATAATGATTTTTAGTGGCCTACTAGGGACGGCCCTTTAGTGAAGTACTAAAAGTACAACAGGTTTTCGTTGTAATTTGCATCTTTCCATCTTTTGATGCATAACGGCTTTTGATATCGGTCACACTTAGCATCCAGTCCGGAACTCTCAGTACACAGATTTACCACTCGAGAGCTGACTGATTATTGTCAACTATATCGCGACACCGTTGGGCATAGGGCCCAGCGTGCGTGCTTGAGAAGAAGCCTACAGTGAAGCAGGAGCGGGCGACAACAAGGATACCACTGAGACCTCTCCTTGACAGGCGAAGGCATTTCTATACTAGGCCGAAAAGAAGATTCGGCATTTCCTTTTGTGTGAGGCCATGGGCCAGGCGTTCCTGACGCAGACGAAGCCATATATGCCGNATGCCACTCCAATGCATTTACACTTACGTGCCGGATATGACAAGTGCGGAAAACCGAATCACGTATGCGCTAG
>NW_003308500.1:0-852 GCF_000143455.1 Volvox carteri f. nagariensis | reverse complement strand
CTGTAGCAGTGCACCGCCTGTGCCGTAGATGCTGGCGTCAGTTACGACTTTGGAGGNTTTGGTAAAGTCAGGAAGGTGCAACAACGGGCGTTGACGAGGGCGTATTTAATGCCGTCGAAAGCCTGCTGGTGCAAGTTCTTCCTTCGGTCAGCCGTTTGCTGCCGGTGAGGGCCGTGAGTGGAGTCGCTAGCGATGAGTACCCTTGGGTGAACTTGCGGAAGTAGCTCGCAAGGCCCAGGAAGCCGCACAGCGCCGTCCTGTCTTTTGGGACGGGGTCGTTCTTAACGGCCTCAATTTTTCAGGGATCCACCTCAGTCTATACTGGCCTACGAAGTGGCCTAGGAAGTTGACTTCGGGCTTGTTCAGCTCGCACTTTTCGCGCGTTGCACGTTAACACGCCCCTTTGAGGGATTCGAGTACGGCACGCATGTGCTCGAGGTGGCTGGTCGGATCTTTGCTGAAGATGAGGATATCATCTAGGTTGACAACGCAGTAAGCGTCGATGAGCACGGTGTTTATGACCTTTTGAAAGGTCGCCGGTGCATTAGTCAACCCGAAGCACAGCACTTTGTACTGGGACGTTCCCAAGGGTGTCATGAGGCTGGTTTTTGGGATGTCCTCCTCCGTGATGCGGACTTGATGGTAGCCGCTTTGTAGGACGAGGGATGAGGAGATACTCGCGCCCTGGAGTTTGTTGAGGAGGTTGGTGATGTTCGGAAGTGGATACCGGTTTTTATGGTGATTTTGTTAAGAGTGCTAAAGTCAAGGCACATGAGAAGCGAGCCGTCCTTCTTTTGTGAGAAGAGGACGTGCGCACCGAATGGTGACTTCGATTCTTAAATAAAACCTTTG
>NW_003308499.1:1416-2514 GCF_000143455.1 Volvox carteri f. nagariensis | reverse complement strand
GTCTGCTAGGTTCCAGGGAGACACCGTCTCTTCAAAAGGTTATGAGCCCCAGCGTCCTGCCTCCCGTGCTCTGACAAGCATAGCTCCCACCGCATCAGCACTGCTGCAACAAGCACAGCTCTCACCACGTTGGCACTACCCATCAATTATCACACATGCCGCCCTAGCACCGGCCTGTACGGATATATGCAGGGGGGGCCCGCCCTTTTCCGGCTCTGAGGAAAGCCGGCGGGCTTGCAGAGGTAGCCCAATAACGAAAATGCTACAGCTCCAAAATATATGTACAGTAGGCGTGGTAGGTGAGCCCCGGAACCCGGCATGCACTGTGCACCGATGACCTAGAGCACAACTGTTGCACGCAACGCATCTGCTGCGACTGTTGCGTTTGTCGCTCTTGTCGCCATTGTAGCGGCTGTCGCTGTTGTCGCCGTTGTCGCCGTTGTCGCGACTGTCGCCGTTGTGGCAGTTGTCGCCGTTGTGGCAGTTGTCGCCGTTGTAGCGGCTGTCGCCGTTGTCGCCGTTGTCGCCGTTGTGGCAGTTGTAGCGGTTGTGGCTGTTATTGCATCAGGGACGACTGTCGTACAGCTGCAGGAAAATGGGGCCCCTTAGCTCAGCTGGTTAGAGCGTGGTGCTACTAGCCATGGGCACGCCAAGGTCATCGGTTCGATCCCGATAGGGGCCACAGAGGAGCGGAAATCTTGCTGCTTAAGGAGGAGGAGGTGGCACAAGCGAATGTGTATGGGCGGGGATGCTGCTCATGTGCATGACGATGCGGATAAGTGGCAGCTCCAGGTGAAGCAAAAGGACTGAGACGGGCTCTCGCAGCCCATGCTTATTGGTCATTTATGCAGACAAACACCCAGCATCGACATCCTCATGGCTGGTCAGCAGCAGAGTGGCACGGCTCACACTGCATGACAGTCCAGCTCTAGCTAGCAATGCTACCAGGTGCATGCTGGTCTACGGCGAAACAACGCCACCGGGACATTCATGCCAACCCCAACCCCAAAAAACATGTGCCACAAGCTATAGCTTATGTCGACGCACGTTGGCCACGTGAAGCCACCTAAAAGTGCTGTGAGGGAGCTGTGACACCAA
>NW_003308499.1:0-855 GCF_000143455.1 Volvox carteri f. nagariensis | reverse complement strand
CTCGCCCGGCTGAAACGCGTTATTGGTAATATATTGCATTCTCTATTGCAAGGTATCTCGCCTGTAGCCAACAAGCATCGTATGGGCACTGCCTTCATGCTGTACGGCACTGTCTTCCGTGTGTGTTCGGGCTGCAGCACCAGACCGCAAAGCCAACAGGCTGAAGGCTGGCAAGCTGCGATTGTGTCTGCTGAGCGGACTTGGCGGCCGAGCCCCTGCTGTGTGCCGGTAACGGCACCTCAGGCTCATACATTTACGCCCAAGCAAGGGGCTGTCGGTGGCAGGTCGTGGACCTCCCGACTACGTGTAACAGCCAATGACTCTTCACCATGTCTGCTAGGTTCCAGGGAGACACCGTCTCTTCAAAAGGTTATGAGCCCCAGCGTCCTGCCTCCCGTGCTCTGACAAGCATAGCTCGCACCGCATCAGCACTGCTGCAACAAGCACAGCTCTCACCACGTTGGCACTACCCGTCAATTATCACACATGCCGCCCTAGCACCGGCCTGTACGGATATATGCAGGGGGGGCCCGCCCTTTTCCGGCTCTTGAGGAAAGCCGGCGGGCTTGCAGAGGTAGCCCAATAACGAAAATGCTACACGTTGGCCACGTGAAGCCACCTAAAAGTGCTGTGAGGGAGCTGTGACACCAAGAATTGCTTGGATGCATTCAACACATAGGGGATCACAGCCGGGAGCGCATAAGCAGCACAGCTCCCATATGTTGAGCTCTCACGTATGCCGGTCATCAGCTGAAATAGATTTGGTACTTTAAAAGAGAGAAGCCAGAGGCCAGCTAGATAGCGGGTGGGTTTCCATCCTCGGTCACTTGCTCGCTAGACCCGGGATCCTCAGAG
>NW_003308498.1:1746-2666 GCF_000143455.1 Volvox carteri f. nagariensis | reverse complement strand
ACAGCGGCGGCGGCTTCGCCTCTGGTGATGCAGCCGCCGGCGGAGCTGTCGTCCTCTTCTCCACCTGTCCATCGAGTCACTTCGAGTCACTTCCTTCCCACTTGTCATTCGAGTGCCGCCAAATGCGGCAACAGCGGCGGCGGCGTCTCCTCTGGTGATGCAGCCGCCGGCGGAGCTGTCGTCCTCTTCTCCACCTGTCCATCGAGTCACTTCGAGTCACTTCCTTCCCACTTGTCATTCGAGTGCCGCCAAATGCGGCAACAGCGGCGGCGGCTTCGCCTCTGGTGATGCAGCCGCCGGCGGAGCTGTCGTCCTCTTCTCCACCTGTCCATCGAGTCACTTCGAGTCACTTCCTTCCCACTTGTCATTCGAGTGCCGCCAAATGCGGCAACAGCGGCGGCGGCGTCGCCTCTAGTGATGCAGCCGCCGGCGGAGCTGTCATCCTCGTCTCCACCTGTCCATCGAGTCACTTCGAGTCACTTCCTTCCCACTTGTCATTCGAGTGCCGCCAAATGCGGCAACAGCGGCGGCGGCGTCGCCTCTGGTGATGCAGCCGCCAGCGGAGCTGTCGTCCTCGTCTCCACCTGTCCATCGATTCACTTCGAGTCACTTCCTTCCCACTTGTCATTTGAGTGCCGCCAAATGCGGCAACAGCGGCGGCGGCGTCGCCTCTGGTGATGCAGCCGCCGGCGGAGCTGTCGTCCTCTTCTCCACCTGTCCATCGAGTAACTTCGAGTCACTTCCTTCCCACTTGTCATTCGAGTGCCGCCAAATGCGGCAGTAGCGGCGGCGGCGTCGCCTCTGGTGATGCAGCCGCCGGCGGAGCTGTCGTCCTCTTCTCCACCTGTCCATCGAGTCACTTCGAGTCACTTCCTTCCCACTTGTCATTCGAGTGCCGCCAAATGCGGCAACAGCGGCGG
>NW_003308498.1:0-951 GCF_000143455.1 Volvox carteri f. nagariensis | reverse complement strand
GTGGCTATGGATGTGACGGTGGTGGCGGCGACGATGGCGGGTGTGGCGTTGGCGGTGGGTGTGGCGGCTGCGGGAGGTGCGTTGGCATTGGTGACGGGTGTGGTGGCATTTGCCTGGCGGCGTTGGAGTTGGCGTTGGCGGGTGTGGCGTTGGCGGCGGGTGTGGCTGCGGTGGAGGTGGTGGCTATGGATGTGACGGTGGCGGTGACGGTGGCGGCGACGGTGGCGGGTGTGGCGTTGGCGGCGGGTGTGGCTGCGGTGGAGGTGGTGGCTATGGATGTGACGGTGGCGGTGACGGTGGCGGCGACGATGGCGGGTGTGGCGTTGGCGGCGGGTGTGGCGGCTGCGGGAGGTGCGGTGGCATCGGTGACGGGAGTGGTTGCATTTGCCTGGCGGCGTTGGAGTTGGCGTTGGCGGGTGTGGTGTTGGCGGCGGGTGTGGCTGCGGTGGAGTTGGTGGCTATGGATGTGACGGTGGCGGTGACGGTGGCGGCGACGATGGCGGGTGTGGCGTTGGCGGCGGGTGTGGCGGGTGCGGGAGGTGCGGTGGCATCGGTGACGGGAGTGGTTGCATTTACCTGGCGGCGTTGGAGTTGGCGTTGGCGGGTGTGGCGTTGGCGGCGGGTGTGGCTGCGGTGGAGTTGGTGGCTATGGATGTGACGGTGGCGGTGGCGGTGGCGGCGACGGTGGCGGGTGTGGCGTTGGCGGGGTGCTTGGCGGCTATTGCAGGTGCAGCGGCATCGTTGACGGGTGTGGTTGCATTTGCCTTGACGGCGTTGGAGTTGTCGTTGGCGGGTGTGGCGTTGGCGGCGGGTGTGGCTGCGGTGGCGGTAATTGTGGTGGCGGCGACGGTGGTGGGTATGGCGTTGGCCGCGGGTGTGGCGGCTGCGGGAGGCGCCGTGGCATCGATTACGGGTGTGGCAGCAGCTGCCTGGCAGCGTGGAGTGGCGTGG
>NW_003308497.1:0-2383 GCF_000143455.1 Volvox carteri f. nagariensis | reverse complement strand
CTCCGACGCCATCTTCTACCGGGCAGACATCTTCGAGCAGCTGGGAGTGGAACCGCCAAAGTCTGCCGACGACTACCTCAAGGTGGCCAAGCAGCTGACGGATCCAGCCAAGAACCGCTGGGGTTCGGAGGACGTGTGGAACGGCGCCCAGATCATTCACGGAGTGGTTCCCAAATGGAAGCGAGTGGACGGAAAGCTCCAGAACAAATTCGAAACGGACGAATACCGCGCTGCGTTGGAGTGGACTGCCAAGCTCTTCGCGGACGGTTCGGTGCACCCGGACGCCGTGGCCGGCAACGCCCAGCAATCCAAGCAGCGCTTCGAGTCCGGCGCATCGCTCATGGCATCGGACGGCGTAGGTGGCTGGCACGAAGCACTGGCCCGGGTCCTGCCCTCCAACCCGGGTTTCAAAATGCTCCCCATGGACTACTTCGCACCCGACGGCGGGGCGCCCACCCTGTTCCGTGCCCAGCCGGCAGCAATCTTCAGCTTCATCAAGAAAACCGATGACCCCGCCAAGGTGGAGGAGCTGCTCGCATTGGCCAACTTCATTGCTGCCCCCTTTGGAACACAGGAAAACCGGCTGATCACCAGCGGCGTGGAAGGCGTGCACTACACCAAGGACTCCCAGGGCATCCCCAAAATGACTGAAAAGGGAAGCCAGGAAGTTACCAGTACTTACGCCTTCCTTGTGGCGGGCCCGATCGTCAATTCCATGGTCCAGTACCCGGGACTCGTAGAAGCCCAGTCCGGATGGGAGGCCCGCCAGGCACCCCATGTGACGGAGGATGCTTTCTTCGGTATGCAGATTGAGGAACCCACCAAGTTCGCCTCATTGGGTAAGCCCTTCAACGACCTCGCCAAAGACATCGTCCGGGGCCGCAAGAGCATTAAGGACCTGGACAGCGAAGTGGCCTCCTGGCGGAGCAAGGGTGGAGACGAACTGCGCGACTTCTACGCCGGCTTCCTGGCCTAGGACGGCACTCCATGACTATCGAAACCGAAAAACCCTCGCCTTCAGCGGGAGGCGATAAAACGGCAGCCCACAGCAGCGGGTCAGCCAGGGAACCCCAGACCGGCAAGAAATCACAGACCGACAAGAAATCACGGGCCGGAAAGCGCCTGCAGGAGCAGGTGTCCGGACGACCCCGGGCCGGCAGGCTGGCCCGATTCAAGCGCGACCGGTCCTTGGTGTTCATGGCCTTGCCCGCGGTCCTCCTATTGGNCGTATTCGCCTACCTCCCCATGCTCGGTAACGTGGTGGCGTTCCAGGATTACTCCCCCTTCATACGCTTCGCCGACAGCCCATGGGTTGGCCTGGATAACTTCTCCAGGGTCTTTGGCGATCCCGATTTCTGGATGGCCGTCAAAAACACAGCGGGTCATCACTGCCTTTCAGCTGGTCTTCTTCTTTCCCATTCCCATCGCTCTGGCCATTCTGCTGAATTCGCTGATCAACCCCAGGCTGCGCGCAGCCATCCAGGCCGTGGTGTACCTGCCACACTTCTTCTCGTGGGTTTTGGTGGTCTCGGTATTCCAGCAAATCTTCGGCGGCGCCGGCCTGTTGAACCAGTCCCTGCGCGCCAACGGCTGGGAGGCCGTTGACGTCATGACCAACCCGGATACCTTTCTCTTCCTGATCACCTCCCAAGCCATCTGGAAGGACGCCGGGTGGGGCATCATCGTGTTCCTCGCTGCGCTGAGCGCCATTGATCCCGCCCAATACGAGGCGGCTGCAGTGGACGGCGCGGGCCCGTGGAAGCGCATGTGGCACGTCACCCTGCCGGGGCTCCGAAGCGTGATCGTCCTGCTGTTGATCCTGAGGCTGGGAGATTCCCTGTCCGTGGGCTTTGAGCAACTCATCCTTCAGCGGGACGCCGTGGGTGCCGAAGCAGCGGAGGTACTGGACACGTTCGTCTACTACACCGGCGTGCAGAACGGCGATTGGAGTTATGCAGCCGCGGCCGGCCTCATCAAAGGCGTTATCAGCCTGGCCCTGATCCTTGCGGCGAACAAAGTCGCCCACATATTTGGCGAGAGCGGTGTGTATTCAAAATGAGCATCCTGGTCAGAAATACCAGAAAACCGGACAGCATCTCCCAACGCGCAGCCTGGGAGGAGGAACCCGGCGTAGTGGCGAAGGCCGGGAAGTTCCTGATCCTCGGCGCTGTGGTCCTGGCCGTGCTGGGGCCGCTGTACACCATTGTGCTGACCAGCGTTTCTTCCCAGGCCACCATCACGCAAGCCGGTGGTTTGGTGTTGATCCCGGGGGAAATCACCTTTGCCGCGTATCAACAGATCCTCAGCGGCGGGGTGGTCACCAGGGCCGTCCTGGTCAGTGTGGGCGTCACAGCGACGGGAACGGCATTGAGCATGGTGGTTT
>NW_003308496.1:1480-2597 GCF_000143455.1 Volvox carteri f. nagariensis | reverse complement strand
ACTTATTGTGGGGAAGCCATTGCGTCTGCGACCACACTCCCGCGGTACCCAAACCCTTCAAAGACAACTCCGACCAGCCATTTGGCTGTTAGTGGGAGGGCGGGTGGGCCGCTCGCACGGCAATCGAGTAGAGAGTACGAAATAACCTAATGCAGTCATCATCAACAGAAAACGTAAGCCTCCAGCCTCACGCCGACTCTCTTACCTACCATTCATATTTTCTACCTCGTTCACAAGGCTCCGCCGCGTTGCCTCTAGTTCGGCTCGTGCCACAGGTAACTTCGCTCGTCGCTACTTTGCCATTCACCTTCGCCTCCACCCAGCCTCTGCCTCTCCACAGAAGCGGCGTCCTCCTTCGCCGTTGTTACGCCTCGTCTATGCGGCCCCTCATCATCCGACTGGGCCTTCTGCCTACCCGGTGCGCGCCCCCTCTCTCTGCGCATCCGTTTCTCCGGCCCTCTCTTACGACTGCCTACCTGACTGCAGGACTCACCCCTTGCCTGTCCGGTGCCGGGTAGGCTTTCCTTGCCTCCCCCGGCCCTACTTGGGGCGCCCCTCCTTGGCTCGTCAACTACCTTACTTCCGTCCGTTCCTGCCCCTCGGGGGCCCAACCCCTCCGCCCTTTCTGTAGGCCCGATGCCCGCTCTGGACTTGTCTCGCGCCCCCGGCCTCTCTGATGCTGCCCCCCCGGTAGGCTTGCCCCCGCGTCTGGGTCCTGTCTCTTCTTTCCGTCGCGCTTACCTCGCCTACCTTCTTCTGCCCTGCAGGCACTGCCGGAGCCTACTCTGCCCCAAATCTTAGCCGCGCGCATCCGCCCCGCTTCCATACCCTCTGCCGTACTGGACCCACCTTCCAGCCGTCAGCTTTATACCGTCGCCCTCGCGAAGGCCGCCACCGTCTGCGACAACTCGCTGGCTCGCGAAACCATTGCCCGCCAGGAGGCTGCCGGTCGTGACCTCTCTGCATGGCTGGCCACCCTGCCTCATGGCCGTACCCTGCTATCCTGCACTGATGACGACCTACTCGTCTACCTGGAGGCGCACTGGCTCCCCAACCGCCGTGTGGACGAGCCGAGCCCCAACACCGTCAACAATCACCTGGGTCTACTCTCCGGACT
>NW_003308496.1:0-776 GCF_000143455.1 Volvox carteri f. nagariensis | reverse complement strand
CCAAATCCTAGCCTCCGCCTCCTGCTGCTGCCGCCCCTCTTAGCACTGGCGCTCACTTCGTGGCTCGTCCTCCTCCCCTCTCCCCACCACATCGACGGGCGGGTGGGCGGGGTTCTGACTTGCACTTGCTTGCACGGTTGACTGGCGAACTTGTGTTGTCTGGATTTAGCGCTTTGTTCTCCGCTAATCTTTGTAACGAACTACAGTATCAGTCCCTGTCCTCTGGCCAGTTCTGGTCTGCGCCTCCCTGCGCCGCACTTGCCGTACTGCACTACAGGACGAGCACTTAATCAACATGCAGTATCCCACCGCAGAGAGCCGTGCTTAACTCGGCTGTAACGACGCCTCTGTGGGAACTGCACTGCATGCGGCCGGTGACCTGCCATTATTATTTCCGGGTTGCAGTCCAGCATCGCGACCTGCAGCAACTCCTGCACAATAGCTAGCTTGCGGTCCCGCTCAGGCACTATTTGTTGTCCTGGGTGTTCGCACGACACCCACTCCAGCTGGAGCCCTCCCTCCAGGTGGCCTAGCCAACGTCTCTGTCCGTGAGCGGGCATCTTCTTTAGCTGCCTGGAAGACCTCTCACCACACTGCTACATGTGTAAGTAGCTTTCCTGGCTGGCAGTCCTCGGGTCCGGAAGCGAAAGACGATCTCTTCTACAACTCTTTCTCATTCTGCTGATCTTCAGCGTCATGTCGCCCTAGAGGCTGTAGCCTCTGTCCGGCCTCCTGGAGCAGCTGTATGCCTCGCTGCACGCTTCCTTGGGTGTCCC
>NW_003308495.1:0-866 GCF_000143455.1 Volvox carteri f. nagariensis | reverse complement strand
CTTAGTTGGTGGGTTGCCTTGTCAGGTTGATTCCGGTAACGAACGAGACCTCAGCCTGCTAAATAGTCAGCATCGCACCTGCGGTGCGCAGACTTCTTAGAGGGACTATTGGCGTTCAGCCAATGGAAGTATGAGGCGAAAACAGGTCTGTGATGCCCTTAGATGTTCTGGGCCGCACGCGCGCTACACTGACGCGACCAACGAGCCTATCCTTGGCCGAGAGGCCCGGGTAATCTTGTAAACCGCGTCGTGATGGGGATAGATTATTGCAATTATTAGTCTTCAACGAGGAATGCCTAGTAAGCGCGAGTCATCAGCTCGCGTTGATTACGTCCCTGCCCTTTGTACACACCGCCCGTCGCTCCTACCGATTGGGTGTGCTGGTGAAGTGTTCGGATTGACTTTGACTGGGGCAACCTGGTCATGGTTGAGAAGTTCATTAAACCCTCCCACCTAGAGGAAGGAGAAGTCGTAACAAGGTTTCCGTAGGTGAACCTGCGGAAGGATCATTGAATCTATCGAAATCCACACCTGTGAATCATTTGGTTGGCCTCTCAGGACACATCAGTTTGTACGGCAGAAATGCCGTACAAATTCTTGAGGTGATGTATGTGTGGAGTGGTCCCCACTCCACTCAGACATCAGGCATTGTTGTTGTCCTTTCTGCTAATAAGCAGAGCACACACAGTGTTGGCCCTTCTTAGTCTAACCGACTAACCTTAACCCAATTACATCTATTTTTGAGACATGGAGAGATCAGCTTAGAGCTGTATCCCTCAGAAATCAAGACAACTCTCAACAACGGATATCTTGGCTCTCAGATCGATGAAGACGCAGCGAATGCGATACGTAGTGTGATTGCAGAA
>NW_003308494.1:1542-2525 GCF_000143455.1 Volvox carteri f. nagariensis | reverse complement strand
AGCCGCCATCACGACCGCCACACGGGGGGCCCCGCCACACCCCCAGCTCACCTTGAGCCGACCGACGCCCGACTTTCCCCGCCGCCGCCGCCACCGCCACCCCTTCCTTCTCCGGAGGGGCGCCGCGGCTGCCCGACTGACGTGGCGTACGTAGGCCGTACTCGGCACCCATCTCCCCGTGGGGGCCGATGACGCCTGCGTGTCAGAGAAAGACGTCAAAACATAACATAGACACGATAAACACACATATATACATACACGCACACCCTCTCTGTTGTCGTTACGCATACACGTGCACAGGCATAAAGCGGGACAAGCATATGCAGGCTGTTAAGGAGGCTGCATGCACGCGGGGGGTGACATGCAGCCCAACCTTCCTAGTGGGTGTACGCGCACGCGCATGAGTCTACACTCACATCATCGCGTAGCGAATTTCCCCCGGGGTACATATCACCTGGTTCGCCACCGTAGCGGATCATCCCGCCCTTCGCCCCACGCCGTATACCTCGCGTTTGTAGTTCCCAGGTTTCCTTCATCTCCCCTTCAACCACCACCCGCACCCGCACCCGCACCCACACCCACACCCACACCCACACCCACACCCACACCCACACCCGCACCCATACCCACACCCACACCCGCACCCACACCCACACCCACACCCACACCCGCACCCACACCCACACCCACACCCACACCCACACCCACACCCACACCCACACCCACACCCACACCCACACCCACACCCACACCCACACCCACACCCATACCCACACCCACACCCACACGCTGTCCCCCTTTCCCCTCTCACCTCCCAATGGGCCCCCGCGAGCTCCGCCCCGACCCACATCCCATACACACACACACATGCGCTCTCTCTCACCTGCCACACTCCCTAGCTCCGGAATATCGTCCGCGGGTCCCCCCCCCGGTATTCTCCGTACCGCTGCCCGCCACCTCACGATCGTGCCGTGCTACTTTTC
>NW_003308494.1:0-992 GCF_000143455.1 Volvox carteri f. nagariensis | reverse complement strand
AGCGCTGTATGACCCACGGGTCCGTCCATTCCCACGCTGCTGCTTCCCCTGCCCTCTCCCGTCCCCACCTGCTCCGCGGACGCCTCGCTGGTAGTGGCGGGCGGTGTCCTTATGTCCGGTTGCGGTGGGCGTTGTGCTGTTCTATTGCCGACGTGGAGCGAGACGTTGGTTGAGTTTGTGTGCGCGTGGAAAAAAAGGGTTTTGTAAGGGCGTAGCGGCGGTTGGAGTTGGGCGAGAGGGAGGAGGGATGGTGGGTGCAAAGGTGCTGCCGGCGGGTATTAGTCCTGGTGGAGTTATGTGGCGGGTGGAGAGCAGTTTCCGGGACATGTCGAGTATCGAGTGTCACGTGTAGATGTGTATGCGGTTTTCTGCACCAACCTCACAACCACATTCCCCCTCTTCCCGCCTCCCGGCGCCCACAGGGGGCCCCCTGTCGCACTCACGTTCCTTGCACGTGGAAGTGGTACATACATACATGCATACATACATACATACATGCATGCATACATACATATTTACACAGCTAAACCATAACACACGCGGCAACCGAGCTAGCTAGCCGCCATCACGACCGCCACACGGGGGGCCCCGCCACACCCCCAGCTCACCTTGAGCCGACCGACGCCCGACTTTCCCCGCCGCCGCCGCCACCGCCACCCCTTCCTTCTCCGGAGGGGCGCCGCGGCTGCCCGACTGACGTGGCGTACGTAGGCCGTACTCGGCACCCATCTCCCCGTGGGGGCCGATGACGCCTGCGTGTCAGAGAAAGACGTCAAAACATAACATAGACACGATAAACACACATATATACATACACGCACACACTCTCTGTTGTCGTTACGCATACACGTGCACAGGCATAAAGCGGGACAAGCATATGCAGGCTGTTAAGGAGGCTGCATGCACGCGGGGGGTGACATGCAGCCCAACCTTCCTAGTGGGTGTACGCGCACGCGCATGAGTCTACACTCACATCATCGCGTAGCGATTTC
>NW_003308493.1:1031-2482 GCF_000143455.1 Volvox carteri f. nagariensis | reverse complement strand
CGAAGTGTGGTGGAGTGTAGCGTCATAAGACAAAGGACAAAAGCATTTGCAAACTCAGTTCAAGAGCTGAAAAAGTGATGATGGAGCTTGCGGTCCGATGCAGGCTCAAACCGGCAACCTCCTTCACACAGATCTTCGACGCCCTGTTCCCCACTTTGTGGGTCCTCCATTCGTCCAATTTGCTGCACGGCCCTCCTGGAATATCTCCCACACACAGCCCAACCCCAGCTTCCGTACCACGTGCGGCGGCAAGGACCTGTAAGTATGTATGTATTCATATAACACTTCAGGCCTTCCCAACCGAACCATCAGCCGGTCAATCCAAAGTCTCAACCTATCTTCCAAGCCAGATAGTTACTCATTGCCAGATTGTTACTCATTGCCCCAGTCGGGTGCTACGACCGCGTTGAGAGCTCACACCTCCCCAAGGGACGGACTCCACACACCCCCTCCTCCTGGCTCTCCTCCCACAGCCCCCAGCAGGTCCCCCGGGTGCAGGCAGCCGCTTGTACCCTGACCGCCTGTCGCCTTTCCGACCGGTGCATCGGGGGCTGCCTTCATAGGGCCCCTGTCCACAACGGGGAGGTAATGCGAACCACTGACGAATGAAGCAGACACCAGAAGTAGACGGATACGCCAGGACCAGTCAGATACTGCATCAGGAATACGAGTGGGGTTGTGAGACGCAAACCTCACCCTCAACCCCTCCCACCCCTAGTAGTGATGGTGGTGATGGCGGCCTTAGGCAGCTGGAATGCTGGGTGCTTCACACGGCCGTTACCGTGATGGCTGTGGCCGTGCCAACAGCGCTTTAAGCGACGGACTCCGAAAGCGACGGTCCTTCCCCCCGGGAGGCTATCGTCGCCCCGGCAGTTGCAGTTGCTGCTGCGGTCGCCACGTGCAGGTGTGGCTGTAGCAGCAACTGCGCCTCACCAGCTGCTGCTGCTGCTGCTATAGCCTGTTCCCCCGCTGCGCCTGTTAGGTGGTTCAGTCGAGCTTGGTAGAGGGTGCACAGGGCGATGCTGACTGCATGTGATAGACTGAGGGACTCCTGCAGGGGGGGAGGGGGGGAGAGAAGAGGGGGTTGAATCGCACGCGAGAAAGTGGGAAGTGAACTGCTGCCGGTGTCCAAGAGGTCCGAAACGGCTAGGTGAGGGCGGGGGGAACCTTACACGCGGGAGACAAAGGCGGCAGCTGCCGACATGCCTAAGAGAACAAGCGCTGTTGGAGTTTGGTGTTGGAGCAATGATGCAACTTCCCGGGGGGAGGATATGTAACTCTGGAAGCTCAAAACCAACGGCGGGAAGGGGCCAGAAAGCTGGGAGCGGCCGGTTAGGTGACAAGCGGCCAGGGTTAGACAAGGACACGACGCGGCCCGAAGTCCAGTGACAAATGGCAACAATGGGAACCACATAATAGCGGGAGGAGAACGAACGAAATCCCGAATCCTT
>NW_003308493.1:0-300 GCF_000143455.1 Volvox carteri f. nagariensis | reverse complement strand
GTCCCGGGGCGGGGAGGCGGTGATCATGTGCAAGAAGCGACATGGGAGGGGGAGAGGCCCGGGGCCGGGGCCGGGTAACTGTACCCGGTTTAAAGCCCGGTAGGAGGCCGCGGGGACGTGAGGGCCGGCAGTACGACAAAGTCCTAGTAAGGTGTATAGGGCTTCCCTCGGTTGGTTGCGTAACACACACACACACAGAGTGGGAAAGCCGACATACAGACAGACACACAGACAGACAGATAGACAGACAGATAGACAGACAGATAGACACACAGACAGACAGATAGATAGACACACAGA
>NW_003308492.1:2375-2543 GCF_000143455.1 Volvox carteri f. nagariensis | reverse complement strand
GGCCGCCAGCGATCCTTGTGGAGGCGCACCTGGAGCGCCTCATGGCCGCCGTCGCGACGGCAGTGCCGGTGGCTGCACTTTGAACGCCGGCCCCTTTGGGGAAGAAGACGAAGGGGTTACCGAAGTTCTCATTCCTTGTTCCATTCCTTGTTTTTGATCCCCCTCGGG
>NW_003308492.1:0-1414 GCF_000143455.1 Volvox carteri f. nagariensis | reverse complement strand
GGGCGGTGGGGGGCGGTGGCTGTGGGGCCGGGGATGATGAAGAGGAGGGGGGGGAGGATGTTTTTTTTTGTTTTTTTTTCAATTTTGCATGATAATTTCTTATTAACTTTCTAGAGAGACAGTTACATCATTAAGGGAGCAGTCGTGGCAGCTATATAAAAAAAGCTATCGCTCTGCTGTGTGGCAAAAGATTATGTCGGCCACCGGGGTCGATGCCTAGGCCCCCTTCCTGCCGGGCCTCTTCCGCCCCTTACTTCGCTTCGTCGCTCGGAAGTCGCCGTCAACCCGAGACTTGTGTCTCATCGCGCGGACAGCAGCAGGGATGGTGGGTGCAAGCGAGGTGGTTATATCGTTTTCAATTCTTTTAATTTATCCTATTCCACAAGGAAGTTCACTTCCTTTGAATGAGTAGAAATAACACATGAAATATTAAATAAATAAAGGAAAGGGCTGAATAGAAGAGAAAAAAATATTGCTTTGTTTTAATTTGGTGGTTTTGGTTATATTTTATACATAAATAAGCTTTTACAGCATTTCTATGTCTGGTTGCCCGCCCGCCCAAAACCCCCCTCCCACCCCCTTGCCTCTCCCCACTCCCCACTCACCCCACCGCAGTGTAATGCTGCCTCAAAATCGAACCCACCTGAGCAACTTGCGCATGGGCACCATGTTTTACATGTGCCCTGCAGTAGTCATGAAGGTACGACAGGGTACGACAACAGGACCATTTTTACAGACGCGGCAATCTCACAGTCAACTCTTCCATATTTATTATCAAAAAGTACATGTGCATGAAGGAATGCATGAATGCACGTATGATTGCATGCACGCACAGCACAGCACAGCACAGCACGACGACTGCCTGGAAGTATTATTACAGTTGAAGGGGTAATCTACGGGGTTGCTCGTCTTTACTTTTCCCTGCAGCTTGTGGCCTTTGCCTTCACGCATACATACGTACATACACACACATGCAAACGCTCATACGTACAACACTCCCGACGTCGCTTTAGGACTTTGGCAGCTGATTCTTAATTTGCGCGTTGAATTGCGGTCCCTTCTTCGTCCCGTCCCCTGCCGTCTTCTTTTCTATGTAATATTGAAACTAATAAAAATCGGACACCGGGTCTATAGAGTTTCGTTCGTAAGACCGTACGCGTTTGATTTAATATAACGTCCTACTTTCTAATTTTATTTTTTGTCTTCTCTCCCATTCGTGAGGATACTCTCCCTCTTTTTTCCCCCTGCGCTTGATAACTTGGCTTTGCTGGGGCCGCTGTTGGACGCACCATCACCACCCGCCCCACCGCCACCACCATCTTCAGGGCCAAGTCGGGCCGCCATCAGACGGTGAGTGGGTGGTTGGAAACGTTGGGCAGCCGTAGCAGAGTAGTGGGCCGAACAGGCAGCAGCA
>NW_003308490.1:0-1635 GCF_000143455.1 Volvox carteri f. nagariensis | reverse complement strand
CAATGGTCCATATGGGGGTTCCTGTCCCCAAACATCTTCCGCTTGCTGGGAGACGGATGGATCTGTTCTGAGCCATGTACTGCATCTGTACGTTACTGTTGATGACAATCCCTGTTTTACCTGCATGCTGTTCTCTGGCCGTGACGACAGTGGTCCATATGGGGGTTCCTGTCCCCAAACATCTCCCGCTTGCTGGGAGACGGATGGATCTGTTCTGAGCCATGTACTGCATCTGTAGATTGCCGTTAATGTCTATTCTTGGTTTGCCTGCATGCTGTTCTCTGGCCGTGACGACAGTGGTCCATATGGGGGTTCCTGTCCCCAAACATCTCCCGCTTGCTGGGAGACGGATGGATCTGTTCTGAGCCATGTACTGCATCTGCACGTTACTGTTGATGACAATCCCTGTTTTGCCTGCATGCTTTTCTCTGGCCGTGACGACAGTGGTCCATATGGGGGTTCCTGTCCCCAAACATCTCCCGCTTGCTGGGAGACGGATGGATCTGTTCTGAGCCATGTACTGCATCTGTAGATTGCCGTTGATGACAATCCCTGTTTTGCCTGCATGCTTTTCTCTGGCCGTGACGACAGTGGTCCATATGGGGGTTCCTGTCTCCAAACATCTACCGCTTGCTGGGAGACGGATGGATCTGTTCTGAGCCATGTACTGCATCTGTAGATTGCCGTTGATGACAATCCCTGTTTTGCCTGCATGCTGTTCTCTGGCCGTGACGACAATGGTCCATATGGGGGTTCCTGTCCCCAAACATCTCCCGCTTGCTGGGAGACGGATGGATCTGTTCTGAGCCATGTACTGCATCTGTAGATTGCCGTTGATGACAATCCCTGTTTTGCCTGCATGCTGTTCTCTGGCCGTGACGACAATGGTCCATATGGGGGTTCCTGTCCCTAAACATCTTCCGCTTGCTGGGAGACGGATGGATCTGTTCTGAGCCATGTACTGCATCTGTACGTTACTGTTGATGACAATCCCTGTTTTGCCTGCATGCTGTTCTCTGGCCGTGACGACAGTGGTCCATATGGGGGTTCCTGTCCCCAAACATCTCCTGCTTGCTGGGAGACGGATGGATCTGTTCTGAGCCGTGCTCTGTATCTGTATGTTGGTAACCTATTACCTCTTTTGCTGCTGCATGAAAGTTTAGCCTTTGCATGAAGCGCATTCTTCACTGCTTCATGATTTCATCATGCCGCAAATGAAGAAATGTATCTATGCCCATGATGAAGCACGCCAAGTTGTAACTGCTGTGGTGTAGTCAGGTTTCTGCTCTGCAGGAGTGAACCTACCTGGTGAAGCCGCGCAGTCTAGGGCAGGTCATGTTCATGGGCACATCAGGTGGCAATGTGCATACGGTGCAACCTTGTTGCGGTTTGAGGCAAATGCTTGAGTGCTTCGTCTTGGCATACGATGATGCTGTTGGTGTCTTTCCTGATTTGATTTATATTTAGATGGCCAATGATGACGTTTCCAAACAGGGCTTCTCTCAGAAAAAACCATTCGCAGGGCCCGTCTAGAGCTTTCGCCTTCGCCGGGCTTGAGAGCTGATGCCGCTTATTCTTCCTTGGATGTCTGAGGCTTTTCAACTGTTTCGCTGAGGGTTCCAGCTGACTACGCGT
>NW_003308489.1:1556-2491 GCF_000143455.1 Volvox carteri f. nagariensis | reverse complement strand
TGACCGGCCGGAACCAGCAACACCTGTTCTCCACCTCCAAATCACTCTCCTCCACCGCTTTCCCACCTCCTCTCCACTCCCACAAGCCACCTACGTGTTCTCTACTCTGATGCCAGACAGCACAGAACCCATTCCCCTCACTCCGACGGGCCCCAATTCCCGGGGAGAGGGCAACCACACGAGTATACAAAACACACACAGCCCGGATCCCCAACTCCCCCTGCTAGACCACGCTCAGGGCACTGCCCTCTCGCCCAGCCCTCCAACTGCCCAGGGCCTCCCTGCTCTCCTCGCTCCCTCACCTATCCCTACTCCTGCCTCTCTCACCCCCTCCCTCACTCTCCCTGCTCCCTTTCCGGTAAGACCTCGACCCGACTCTATCACGGCTATTTAGGCCGTGATTTCCACCGGTGCTGCGCACCGCATCCGTTCCCCCACGACCGCCAGGATGGGGTGCTGCGGCCCGACTCTGTCCCAGCCGTGTCTGGGGGTCTCCAGCATTGCGAACGAGCGCAAACGCGCCCAGAAGTCTGCCACCGCCCGGGCGCGTGCGCGGCCCAGTGGCGAGGCTCCTGTTGCGCCCGCCGTTGCTGCTGCTGCCACCGCCTCGCCCCCTCCCGCCCCTGCTTCCTGCGTTGGCCCATCATCCGCTGGGGCGTTTAGGGTGGGTCCTTCTTGCTGCATTGCACCTCCCGCCGGGGTGAAGAAATCTGTGATGGCCCGCTGGCGGGATCTCTGCTGCTGGGGCTGCCCCATCATCTGTCGCTGTTGCTGTCGCTGCTGCTGCTGCTGCTGCTGCTGTCCCGCCGTTGCTGTCGCCCCCATCCGTCCCTGTCGCCGGGTTGCTGCTCGGAGGCAGCACCTGCCGACTTCCATGGCGGATAGCGCCGCTAGGGCGATCACATCCCAAGGGCCCTGCTCACACCCGGGTGGCG
>NW_003308489.1:0-1030 GCF_000143455.1 Volvox carteri f. nagariensis | reverse complement strand
GTGGCTTGGCCATTGTTTGCTGTTTCCCACACCCGTACCAGGTCCCCCACCGTGCGTAGTTTCCTGCATGGTGTCAGTGCTGCGTGGTATGCTTCCAGGCCTGGTCGACGGCTGGGGCCCTCGGTGCTTGCAGCATTGGTCGCGTTGGGCAGCAGTGGGTTGCCCCACAGCACCGCCGCCCAGCACCAATCACCGGGTTCCAGTGGGGTTCTGCCAATGTCCTCCAAAGGCGGCAAGTGACCCAGTGCCCCCACGATCCGGCTGATGTCTGCGGGAAGGTCGCTGCTGCCGAGCCACGGTCCCGTGGCCCGGGCGGTTGTCAGAGCCCAAGGCTGGAGTGCAGGGTGGGTGAGCTCCAGGTAGGCGGACAGCGTGCGTACCCAGGGGTGTAGGCCCCGGGCCTCACTGTTGGTTGCCGCTGCCACCTCCTCGTCTCCGCCTGCTCCCCCAGTTACTTCCCCTCCCGCACCCCTACCTTCACAACCTGCCGCCGGAAGTGCCTGTGCAATGAATCGCACGGCCCAGACTGCGTGGCGAGCGTGGATGTGCTGTCGGAGCGGCAGCAGGCCGAAACCCCCGGTTGACGGATGGCCTACTAAAAGGCTGCTGGGTACACCTGTGAGACGCTGGCCTGGGTCTTCTGGGCCCTGTTGTCGGTCGACCAGGCGGGCCGTCAGCCGCTCGATGTGGTCCAGAGTGCTGTCTGGAGGGGGTCCGCCATGTTCCATGTGCCAGGTGACCGTCTGCAGGCCGTAGGCGGACGTGGCGGTGGCAGGCTGACAGCGGGAAGCGGGCGAGCCGCTGCATCCGCTTGTAGGCGCCTGCCAGCATCTTGGGCCATTCGGGTTGCGGGGGTGTGGGCCGGTTGTCTACCGGCAAGTTCAGGGCTGTGGCGGTGATGACCACTTTGAGTCCACCAATTGTCTCCTGCTGCGGCTGTTGGTGTAGTGACTGTTGCAGCTGCTGCCTACCCGCCGGTTGTGGCTGCTGCTGTTGTTGCTGGTTCTCAGCACCCACCCTCAACAGCTCC
>NW_003308488.1:1977-2505 GCF_000143455.1 Volvox carteri f. nagariensis | reverse complement strand
AGGACAACTACAGGGGTCTAGCTGTGCGATGCGCCATTGCCAAATGCTATGCCACGGTTCTCGACAGGCGGCTGGCAGCTTTCGGGGATAAAGATGGTGTCCGGTGCCGTTTTCAGGCTGGGTCCCGTCAAAAGCGCAGTACAGTTCATCAGTTGTTCGTTGTTCGTCATCTTAAAAGTCGTTATGAGCGGCCCGGCAGCAATCAGGCCCTGTATGCGTGTCAGGTGGATTTTGAGAAAGCCTTTGATAGAGTGCCCCGGGCAAGCCTGTGGCAGCGTCTTGAGGAGAGGGGTGTGCATGGACCCATGTTGGCGGCCCTTAAAGCCAGCTATGAACGTGTTCTCCAACGGGTCAAGGTTAACGGTCGCCTAGGGTCCATCTTTGCCTCTCTGCAGGGCGTGAAGCAGGGGTGTCCCATGAGTCCCAATTTGTTCGGGTTCTTCATTGAGGTTATTGCCGACTACCTTGAAGCGAGGGATGGTATGGACGAATGGTTCAACACACNGTGCACACGAATGTCCTGTCACT
>NW_003308488.1:0-1066 GCF_000143455.1 Volvox carteri f. nagariensis | reverse complement strand
TCAGTTGATTCGAGTGGGTGAGGTTCTGGAGAGGTTATCTGCGTTCCTTTTAAGTGACTGGGATCAGTTCAGCCAAGGGGGTGATCCGCGTGTGTTCCAAGGTAAAGGGGTTTCGCTTTGCAGGTATCATAACTGGATGGGCTCCCCTTCACCAGCAAGAGAGGGCTCCGATCCCACAGGCTATTTGCGTGTTTATTTGCCGGTCAACCAGTTGCGTATGGTTGCCAAATTCCGTCTTTGTTGTTGGCCTTTGGAGGTCAACAAAGGACACCATAGGCCGAGAGAGTGCCGTACGTGTCAGGTCTGTACGTCGGGTAAGGTTGAGGATGAATATCATGTGCTCATGGAGTGTGAGGCGTATACTGAGTTGCGTAATAGGTTTCTGATTAACGTTGAAGATACTGATATGCGCAAGGTATTTCTTAATACCAATCCGAGGAAAATCGCTACTTTCCTTACTGAGGTTTTTGATGAGCGTCAACAGCGTGCTCTGGAGCTTCACGGCTCGTGAGGGCACCCGCCGCGTCGGCGGCGGAAATACTGTAACCACAATACAATACAATACAATCCGCTCAGCTGCAGCCCTATCTGCAGCATCAGCACCATCGTACATCAGCTGTTCGAAGTATTTCGGCCACTCGGAGCCCGTCATCGATGAGACAACACGGTTTCGTGGCCGCTCCGATATGCCTCCCTAATAATACTCTGGGATCAGTACGGTATTTTTTGCTGACACCATAACCCGAAACACCATAAGATCACAAGCAGCGCATGTCTTCCCCTTTGCCGCATTGTATACCCTCCGCGCATCGCGAAATGCCTCCCAACCATGGCCAGCTCCCTGTTTGTTGACATCGCTGCGCGCATCTAACATGGCCTGCCGGTGCAGCTCGGCGGCACTTGCGACCCTCCAAGGGGCATCCTGCTCTTGACTGAAGTGTGCTGGGCGGGCCTTACCAAATGCTTTCTCCAATCACCTAGTCAAAGCCGTACCGACACGCTCAACCGCCCTGGTACTATTTATTAGTAAGTAGATTCTGCGCTCAGATCAGTTGTAATCTGCCGT
>NW_003308487.1:1874-3142 GCF_000143455.1 Volvox carteri f. nagariensis | reverse complement strand
CACGATTATAGCAAGAACGCTATAATCCAGTTCACGCGTGATAAAGACAGGCAAGTGCCCGCTTAAAGGTGGGCCAGCGCCCAAGAGATAGGCAAGTGCCCAATGGTTACCAAATAAGAGCGAAGATATTGCCCAGCGGCAAAGTGCCAGAGAATTGGGGAAAGATCCGAGGGTTAATATGCAAGTGTGCCACAACAACTATCCCCCCTCAGGACGCAGCGTCCTCGCAGCGTTAGTGGCACGAGCCTTAACTGCTTGAAGTTCGGGGCGAAGGTCGGGCGTAAAGTTTTTCTCTGGCTCCCAGCTATTATGTTCATTGGAATA
This sequence comes from Volvox carteri f. nagariensis, assembly GCF_000143455.1. NCBI lineage: Eukaryota > Viridiplantae > Chlorophyta > Chlorophyceae > Chlamydomonadales > Volvocaceae > Volvox > Volvox carteri. The sequence continues at coordinate 2,818 of NW_003308487.1, read as the reverse complement.
CCCGGTCCATTTGACGAGGTACTCGTGCACCAGCCCCTTACGGCGTCTTCCTAGGCGGCGGGCACGATAATCCAGTATGCGCTCGACCGAGTAAAGTGGATCGCTCTTCAGCCACTGAACCGGCGGCGGTCCTGCAGGACTAGAAAGTGCAGAAGAACTGTCGCGAACAGTTGAAGAATCCAACGCATCCGCTGGTGCCTTGTAAGGCCGCAACAACGTTACGTGGAAGGTGGGGTGGATGCGCATATCAGACGGTAGGACAAGCTCGGCCGCTGCTTTGCCAACCATGCGCTTCACAGGGTAAGGACCCACCCACCGCGGCAATAGTTTACGAGGTCCGACGGCTAACTGCCGCAGATTTTTCGTACTTAAAAGCACTAAGTCGCCTTCTTTGAAGGTAACTTCGGCTCTGCCGCGGTTGTAATAGTTAGTCGTACGGTCTATGGCTTTTTCCAGACACTGCTTCGCTTCTGCAATACGAGCAACGTACGACTTAATAAAGGATTTGGCTGCCGGGACCGGAACATCAAGTTCACGTGATACGGGAGTAGCTGGGTGGAACCCGTAATTTAAGAAGAAAGGAGATTGTCCCGTAGAGCGATTGACAGCGTTGTTCATCGCGAATTCTGCAGCCGAAAGATAGGTGTCCCAAACACGAGGGTTGTTGCCAGCGTAAGTACGCAGCATATCACCCAAAGTGCGATTCATTCGCTCAGTCTGACCGTCAGTTTGTGGATGGTAGGCAGTAGAAAGGCTTACTCGGAAATTAGCCAAAGTGCCAAGGGCTCCCCAAAACTTGGCACCAAACTGAGGTCCTCTATCAGAAATAATTTGTTTGGGAACACCATGCAGACGCACCACGTTATCAAAGAACAGTCGAGCGGTTTGCTCCGCGGTAACTGTCGTGGTGGTCGGTACCAAATGTACCATCTTGGTCAAGCGGT
>NW_003308487.1:0-941 GCF_000143455.1 Volvox carteri f. nagariensis | reverse complement strand
GCCAGATTGCTCCGTAGTGTGCAGAACTTAGTATTATCGATCATAAAATAGATATGAGGGGCCGTAAGAAGGTCAAGCCCGTGAGTCAACGCGGCATAGCAGAATGTATGACCGGTCCTTCCATAGACAAACACGCAAAAGGCAACGACTTGAACGCCGAACAAACACAAAAACAGCAAGATAAGTCTGAAAATTTTCCTGATAAAGGCGTTTGGGACGGCGGTGCTGTTGTCGGTAATGCATCGGCAATGTTGCTGCCAGCAGCGACCGATGACACGGGCGCCATTACCCCTGCCTTCCATGGCGGTTGTGATCAGCATAAGCGCAAGCTGTCACCCAATCAGCTTGACAACAACGAATGCGGCGAGGCGCCCAACCCGAGCGCTCGCAGTGCCAAGCGGGCTCAGACACAGCGCATCCGCAAGGGCATGAGCGACGGTGCATGGGACACATGGACCCAGATGCGCCCACATCCAAGCGTGAGCACCGGGTGCTGCTCGATGACACACCCACAGCACGGGTGTGGCAGGCCATCAGCAACTGTGCGGTCCTCGCCGGCGGCTTAACGGAGTATTCGGCTTTGGCCCAGCTGGTGTTAGTGATGGTGCCAGGGTCGGTGGAGGATGAGCGGCGGTTCTCGGCCATGGGGTACTTGCAGGACCCCACCCGCAACCGCCTGGACGAGCACCTAGCATTGTGTGTGCGGATGTATACCCAGGACCTGTTCGACCTGGGCACGTTCCCGTTCCTTGACGCACTGAGGAAGTGGCTGGACAGCAGCAGCAGGGGCCGGTACATGAGGAACCGGTAGAGTCCCAGTGTGCTGTGGTTTGCAGTGGCGGGTGACGGCCTTTGATTTGCTATGCGGTTGCTTGCTTTGGGCCTTTGCTTGGTCGGATTTACTTTTTGTTCACAAACAGTGCCAGAACTATCTATGCATG
>NW_003308486.1:1583-2560 GCF_000143455.1 Volvox carteri f. nagariensis | reverse complement strand
CGCAACCATCCGGTTGGGCTCCAGGTTCCGGGCACGCAGATGGAAGTCCGCGATGTCACCATGGACTTCGGCTACGGCCACTCCTTCACAGAGTCCAGCCCCGAAGCCTATGAACGCCTCATCCTGGACGTACTTCTGGGTGAGCCGCCGCTGTTCCCGCGCCACCAGGAAGTGGAACTGTCCTGGAAGATCCTTGACCCGTTCGAGGAATACTGGGCCGGGCTCGATGAACAACCGCAACCCTACGCACCGGGTAGTTGGGGGCCGGCCTCGGCCGATGCCTTGCTGGCCCGTGACGGACGAACCTGGAGAAGGCCATGATCGTAGATCTTCCCGACACAACCACCTCCAAGATCTCCAAGAAGATCATGTCGCTGCGCGAGCAAGGCGGCGTGATTGCCTTGGGCCGTGTGCTGACCCTGGTAGTGGTGACGAAGTCCGGGTATGAAGAAGAAGCCATCGAAGCGGCCAACGAAGCCAGCAGGGAACACCCCTGCCGGATCATTGTCCTCGCCGACGCCGGCGTGGAAGGCCCGGACCGCCTCGACGCGCAGATCCGCGTCGGTGGCGACGCCGGTGCATCTGAAGTCATCGTCCTGCGAGGTCACGGTCACATGGCCCACGAAAGCGAATCCCTCGTGGCCGCTCTCCTGCTGCCGGACGCACCGATCGTGGCGTGGTGGCCGCACGGCGCCCCGGAAAGCGCCTGTGAGACCTCCATCGGCCGCATCGCGCACCGACGCATCACCGACTCCGCCAACGAGCCGGACCCGCGCCTGGCCCTGGAAAACATCCGTGCCACCTACAAGGCCGGCGACACCGATCTGGCATGGACCCGACTGACCAACTGGCGCATGCAACTCGCCGCGGTCTTCGACCAGGTCGATAGCGACCCTGTCTCAGCCGTTGCCGTTGAAGGTGCTTCCGACTCCCCCAGCACACTGCTGCTGGCAGCTTGGCTCAGTCTGGCGCTGGAG
>NW_003308486.1:0-1533 GCF_000143455.1 Volvox carteri f. nagariensis | reverse complement strand
GCTTGATCCGGACGAAGTGTTCGGAGAAGTGATTACGATGGGACTTCCACTTACCAGTCAGAGGAGAGTCCAGACCAGTGCACGCTGAGCCCAGAGTAAGTATCCACCCCGACTCGAAGGTGTTGATGGCCGCCATAGCGGCACGTCTGATCACCAAGCTTGTGGATGTCCAGGACAAGCATGGCGAGGCCACGGTGGTCCTCACCGGCGGAACCGTTGGTATCGGGACCCTGAAGGCTGTGGCTGACTCCGCTGCCGCACCTGCCGTGGATTGGTCGAGGGTGAACTTCTGGTGGGGCGATGAACGGTTCGTCGCTGCCGACAGCGATGACAGAAACACGCGCCAGGCCCACCAAGCACTGCTAGCCCACTTGGCGGTCGACCCGGCCAGGGTTCACGAACCCGGCTCCACCGATGCATATGCCACAGCTGACGAAGCAGCAGCAGCTTACGCCCAGGAGCTCAAGGCAGCTGCTGAGGCTGAGCACGCAGCAGACACATCAGACAACAGGCCTGAGCAACCGGGAATCCTGCCGCGCTTTGACATCCTGCTCCTGGGCGTTGGACCAGATGCACACGTAGCATCGCTCTTTCCTGAGCAAGCCGGAATTCGCGAAAAGACCCGCACTGTGGTGGGCGTGGAGAACTCACCTAAGCCGCCGCCGTCGCGCATCTCGCTGACGCTTCCAGCGATCAATACCGCACAGGAAATCTGGATGGTTGTTGCCGGCGAGGATAAGGCAGGAGCCGTGGGCCTGGCCCTTGCGGGCGCCAACCCTGTCCAGGTCCCTGCAGCGGGTCCGGTGGGGCGTGCGAGGACTCTATGGCTTATCGACGAGAATGCGGCGTCACGTGTCCCCCAGCAGTTGGTCCGGAAGGACCCCGCGGGCGCGTAACCGATCCAGCGCTCCGGCCAGGGCCACTTCGGCATCCTGGCTGGAGCGTCGTTCTTTAACGTAGTCCAGGTGCGATTTGAAAATCTCATCGTCAGGTCTTTCCGGGGCCGGATTCCCGGGGTCGCGCGTGGCGGGCGAACCACATTTGGGACAGTCCCACGTCTTGGGAATCTGCTCGTCCGGCAGTTTAAGGAAAACAAGCCGCGTTTCGTGTCCCTTGGCGCACCAGTAGGGAACGCGAATACGCGGCACTTGTTGTCCGGGGCCGTGGTCGCTCTGATGTCGCGGACTGGAACCCTGGGTAACGCCTACGCGTGTGCCCCGATATCCGGACGTGCCATGAACCATTTTCGAACCCCTCGCGACTCGGTGGTGGGCCGTCACGGCCTGTGGGCCTCACGGCCAACAGGGCAAGTCTAGTGCGAGGGGCCCGACGGCGGCAGTAGCGTTGGGTGCCCGGGACAAAAAAGGGAGGCTCCCGTCAGGAGCCTCCCTTTCCTGGTATGACTAGGAATCGCCACCGGAGGTGAATCGCATGATCAGGCCCAAGCCGATGATCACGACGCCCCACGTGATGCCAAGGATAATGGTGAAGCGGTTCAGGTTACGCTCGGCGACACCGGACGAACTCAATCCG
>NW_003308485.1:0-3313 GCF_000143455.1 Volvox carteri f. nagariensis | reverse complement strand
CCCATGCAGTACAAGCTTCTATCCCCAATGATGGCAAATAGATGCTGATGGCATGAATAATGAAGTCAGAGAGATATCCAAAAAAAGGAAAGGTGTGATTTAACAATGGACAGGGATCATGTAAAAGCTCATAACATTTACAGCGTCTGAACCTCAAAACAGCAAGTAAAATCCTTAAACAGCAGTTCAGCAAATTATGTAATGGCAACAGCCAGTAACATGATGGAACTTCCTTTCAGCATGTCCCTGCTCGTAACAGCTTTCAACGCCTGTTAGCAACTACAGCCCTTGGCACCGCTTAACAACTTAAGTGAATTGAACAATTGCTAACAATTACCTTCCCTAAACCCTAACAGCCGTCAAAAATTCTTTCTCAGCATCTGGGTGACCCAACCAGAATGAAACATCCTGTCAACAATATCCTGTTGTGGCAGAAAGCGCTCTGTTACAGGTCCTTACAGCTGCTAACAGTCCCTAGAATCAGACAACTGTTAACTTAAAAAAACCTAACAGCCGTCAAAAATTCTTTCTCAGCATCTGGGTGACCCAACCAGAATGTAACATCCTGTCAACAATATCCTGTTGTGGCAGAAAGCGCTCTGTTACAGGTCCTTACAGCTGCTAACAGTCCCTAGAATCAGACAACTGTTAACAGTGTGGGCTCCAGGTACATGTCAGTCACAGGGCCTAACAGGACCAAACAGCCTCTAACCCAGTGTCTAACTGGCTGTTATGCCACGTTGACAACTATCGTCAGCAGCTGATAATGAGCCCGGCTGACAGCCCCGCCTAAGAAGTTAGCCGCTGTTAGACCCCCTATGAGTTGGTAGGGCTTTGTACTTCTGATTATGGCGTGTTCGCGGTATAACGTAAAGCAAATAAACTGTACACCGATTGCAACTATTACCAGCCGCCGACTTGCACTTTGCACGGAGGGCAGTTTGCGCCGGGCCTTATGTGTGAATTTGTGTTGTAACTCCGACTTTATACCCTCTACTTTGCGTGGTCGGCTGTGCGACAGTTACAACCTGTCCACTTTAAATTCACGCGTCGAATCTTCTTCTACATCTGACTTCGCACGTAAAGCTACTCTCGCGTCTCACTTCCTCCGTGTCGAACTTNCGCCATTCGGCTTTGCGCGTCTACCATTCCGCACGGTAACGTGTCCACGCTACATTTCCGCTGTCGACCGAGCGCAACTGTGCTGGGCATTGTGCCCTTCCGGCCTTCGCTTTGTGCGCGCTCCAATTTTACGCGTCTCCGGTTNTGCGCACCGTGCACAGCTTTATTTGTGTTACGTGCGCACCTTTCTTTATGCATAATAACGTGTTCCCGCTTCACTTCCATTCCGCATAATAACGTGTTCCCGCTTCACTTCCACTCTCGACTGAGCGCAACTGTGCTGGGCCTTGTGCCTTTCCGGGATTCGCTTTGTGCGCGCCTCCAACTTTGCGCATTTCCAGTTTTGCGCACCGTGCGCCGATTTATTTCTGCTATCCGATCTACCTAGGCAGGCTCAACTCCTCTTTGTGCGCATCTTCAAAATTGTGCACATCCACGTTTGCGCGGTGCCGGGCCTTGTGCGTTTATTTCTGTTGCGGCCCCAACTTTGCATATCCAATTCCTCCGCCTCGAATCTTGCATTTTGTACTTCTGATTATAACGTGTTCCCAATAGAACGTAAAGCAACTAAACTGTATACCGGCTGCAACTGTTGCCAGCCGCCACCTTTCACTTTACACAGACAGTAGTTTGCGCCGGGTCTTATGGGTGGAGTTGTGTTGTGGCCCCGGCTTTATACGCTATACTTTGCGTGTTCACCTCTGCATATCTCTTCCTTACAGTACCAGGTGACTGTGCCTGCCCGCTTTAAAATTCACGCGTTGCGTCTTCTTCTGCATCCCATGTTAAAGCTACTCTTTGCATCTTTGCATTTTGCATATCCAATTTTGCATATTTAATTACAGCAACAACCTGTCCGCTTTAGAAATCACGCGCTGAATCTTCTTCTGCAATCGGCTTCGCATGTTAAAGATACTATTTGCATCTTCCTCTCCTTCGCGTCAAACTTCCCGCCTTCAGCTTTGCGCATGTACCATTCCGCGTAATAACGTGTTCCCGCTTCACTTCCACTCTCGCCTGGGCGCAACTGTGCTGGGCCTTGTGCCTTTCCGGGTTTCGCTTTGTGCGCGCCTCCGACTTTGCGCATTTCCAGTTTTGCGCACCGTGCGCATGTTTATTTATGCTATCCGATCTACCTAGGCAGGCTCAACTCCTCTTTGCGCGCATCTTCAAAATTGTGCACATCCACGTTTGCGCGGTGCCGGGCCTTGTGCGTTTATTTCTGTTGCGGCCCCAACTTTGCATATCCAATTCCTCCGCCTCGAATCGAATGTAATTCTGATTATAACGTGTTCCCAATATAACGTAAAGCAACTAAACTGTATACCGATTGCAACTGTTACCAGCCGCCGCCTTTCACTTTGCACAGACAGTAGTTTGCGCCGGGTCTTATGGGTGGAGTTGTGTTGTGGCCCCGGCTTTATACGCTATACTTTGCGTGTTCACCTCTGCATATCTCTTCCTTACAGTACCAGGTGACTGTGCCTGCCCGCTTTAAAATTCACGCGTTGCGTCTTCTTCTGCATCCCATGTTAAAGCTACTCTTTGCATCTTTGCATTTTGCATATCCAATTTTGCATATTTAATTACAGCAACAACCTGTCCGCTTTAGAAATCACGCGCTGAATCTTCTTCTGCAATCGGCTTCGCATGTTAAAGATACTATTTGCATCTTCCTCTCCTTCGCGTCAAACTTCCCGCCTTCAGCTTTGCGCATGTACCATTCCGCGTAATAACGTGTTCCCGCTTCACTTCCACTCTCGCCTGGGCGCAACTGTGCTGGGCCTTGTGCCTTTCCGGGTTTCGCTTTGTGCGCGCCTCCGACTTTGCGCATTTCCAGTTTTGCGCACCGTGCGCATGTTTATTTATGCTATCCGATCTACCTAGGCAGGCTCAACTCCTCTTTGCGCGCATCTTCAAAATTGTGCACATCCACGTTTGCGCGGTGCCGGGCCTTGTGCGTTTATTTCTGTTGCGGCCCCAACTTTGCATATCCAATTCCTCCGCCTCGAATCGAATGTAATTCTGATTATAACGTGTTCCCAATATAACGTAAAGCAACTAAACTGTATACCGATTGCAACTGTTACCAGCCGCCGCCTTTCACTTTGCACTGACAGTTGTTTGCGCCGGGTCTTATGTGTGGAGTTGCGTTGCGGCCCCGGCTTTATACGCTATACTTTGCGTGTTC
>NW_003308484.1:1456-2545 GCF_000143455.1 Volvox carteri f. nagariensis | reverse complement strand
TCCCAACGCGTTCATGCTCATCTTTTCGAGCTCCCCCCATTCCCCCACCGAATGTGGCAGACAGTTCTGTACGCCCTCACCCATACCCGTTGAATTTCAAGCTCTGTGCGCCCTTATTCCCTATCGCGGCTAACGAGGCCCTCAGCTAGCTGTAGCTAGGGGCTCCCTACCCGCCCACCTACCCGCCAGCCCCAGGTCCAGGTAGAAGCCTCCCCGGTTGACCGAGGAGTGCTCCTTGAAGCCATCCACCGTGCTGATGGCCCAGATGAAGGTGGTGTTCTTGCTGCCATCTGGTGGTGGTGGTGGTGGGGGGTGCAGTTAGGTGGTAGGTGTACATGACAGATGTACAGACAGATGTACATGATAGGTGTACATGACATGACAGATGTACAAGATAGATGTACAAGACAGACGCGCGCTCGAAGCAGGACTACACCCTATCAACATGTCTGCAGTGGCCTTGTTTATGGTTGCTCTATGTGACATGTCTGAGATCGTGCGGCTGTCTAAATGTATGATGCTGGAGTAGCTTCAGCGTGACAGCTTCCATGGTAATGAAATCGGTCCTGAGACGGACAAACACCGGAGCAACCTGAACAGTACAAGAAAACCCCACATTGAACCTACCTGTCGTGATATTCTGTGATACCCTGGGCCGGCTATCACTCAGGCGGCGGCTAAAGCAAATGGTGGTGGTTACGACACCGTTGGACGAGCTCTGAGCCACCCCCATGTCGTACGCCCAGGACGGGCTGCCAGCCGGGGGATACTGATTAGTTGCGCTCAGACCTTCGGCCTGCGAGTGCGAGTGCGAGTGCGGGGAGGGGACCCAGGAAGGGGACATGGAGGGTGAGGGCGGGGAGAAATAGACAAGACAAGCAGGCTGTGGCTGGTGAACGATAGGTGCCAGTAGGGACCGGCGTATATTAGATTTATACAAATTTGGGGTAATCGGCAGCACCATGCAGCCTTCGCATGCTCCAACCATAACATGCATACACAGCACTCCGCCCCGCCCCGCCCAAACTACAGTCAGTCAGTGACTTCATCTTTGCAGCCGCGGTGCCGCATCGACTTGACATGCATTTT
>NW_003308484.1:0-1137 GCF_000143455.1 Volvox carteri f. nagariensis | reverse complement strand
CATGTATGTGCTCGCCCCGTTCTTTATTGACATGTATGTGCTCGCCCCGTTCTTTATTGACATGTATGTGCTCGCCCCGTTCTTTATTGGCACGTATGTGCTCGCCCCGTTCTTTATTGGCATGTATGTGCTCGCCCCGTTCTTTATTGGCACGTATGTGCTCGCCCCGTTCTTTATTGGCACGTATGTGCTCGCCCCGTTCTTTATTGGCACGTATGTGCTCGCCCCGTTCTTTATTGACATGTATGTGCTCGCCCCGTTCTTTATTGGCACGTATGTGCTCGCCCCGTTCTTTATTGGCACGTATGTGCTCGCCCCGTTCTTTATTGGCACGTATGTGCTCGCCCCGTTCTTTATTGGCACGTATGTGCTCGCCCCGTTCTTTATTGGCACGTATGTGCTCGCCCCGTTCTTTATTGGCACGTATGTGCTCGCCCCGTTCTTTATTGGCATGTATGTGCTCGCCCCGTTCTTTATTGGCATGTATGTGCTCGCCCCGTTCTTTATTGGCACGTATGTGCTCGCCCCGTTCTTTATTGGCACGTATGTGCTCGCCCCGTTCTTTATTGGCACGTATGTGCTCGCCCCGTTCTTTATTGGCATGTATGTGCTCGCCCCGTTCTTTATTGGCACGTATGTGCTCGCCCCGTTCTTTATTGGCACGTATGTGCTCGCCCCGTTCTTTATTGGCACGTATGTGCTCGCCCCGTTCTTTATTGGCACGTATGTGCTCGCCCCGTTCTTTATTGGCACGTATGTGCTCGCCCCGTTCTTTATTGGCACGTATGTGCTCGCCCCGGCCTGTACGCTTCTTCACGCAGCGCAATACCGACTGCGACAACACGTGTGTTTCAGTCGAAAATGTCGCACTCTAAAATGTCAATAATGCCGTACTTACATTGGCGTAAAAGGTATTGATGTACGGCATGGAGCTTTTGCTGTACCCGAAGACGATGTCGCTGGGGAACATGTGAAGGAGCGAGCGGCCCAGAAAACCGATACCCACGTAACCTGCACACATGCACACATGCACATGCACATGCACGCGCACATGCACGTGCACGCGCAAAGGGTCGGGGAAGAGCGTCCGAATGTGCAAAGGTGAGGGGCCGCAAAGTGTCACAACGGGGATCCTCT
>NW_003308482.1:1334-2520 GCF_000143455.1 Volvox carteri f. nagariensis | reverse complement strand
CTCCACAAGCCGTGGGAGTTTTAGCGCGGCACATGTCGAATCCTAGCAGGTCGGACTGGAAAGCAGCAAAGGAGGTAGTGCACTATTTGGCAGGAACGTCTGATTACGGATTAGTCCTAGGCGGTGAACGAGCAGACGAGAGGTTAGTTGGGTATAGTGATGCTGATTATGCGGGTTGTGCTGACTCGCGGCGGTCAACGTCTGGTTACGTTTTTACTCTTCATGGTGGTACAGTTAGCTGGGCTAGCAAACTTCAGCGGATCGTGGCTGCGTCCACTATGGAGGCTGAGTACATGGCTGTTTCGGAGGCTGCTAAGGAGGCTTTGTGGTTGCGACAATTACTTGGCGATTTCGGCTACAACCTCAAGCCAACGCAGATCAATTGTGATAGTCAGAGCGCAATTCGGTTGGCGAGCAATCCGGTTGTTTCGAAGCAATCGAAGCACATCTCTGTGCGTTATCATTTTGTGCGGGAGCAGGTAGCACTCGGTACGCTTGTGATGGTAGATTGCAGGTCGGAAGATATGGTAGCTGACTGCCTAACGAAGCCTTTGCCGTCTGAGAAAATTGTGAAGCATCGTGTAGCTATGAACGTGTGCAAGTCCTGAGCGCGTGGGAGTGTTGGAAAGTGCTCTAAGGTACACTCAGGCTTGACACTTCGGTAGTTTGGTTAGTTGCTTTTGTCTCAATACGACATCGAATCAGGATTGGCTGCGGTATGCTTATATACTGCTTGCGTCTTCATTATATCTCTCTCTCCTTGTGTAACGATATGAGTGAGTGATGTGTTCACTGAAGGACTCTTATTTCTAACAAGCACGGTATGAAAATTCTATGGAAGACGATTGTGTGCCGTCAACATATTGTTCTGCCACATCTGCAAAGGAACAGCTGCTGGCACATGGCCTAGTTCTGATAATAAAAGCCCGTATGCAGGATAGCACATCGAGATCCGGAGTTCTGACCCAGTGGTCGCCTCTTACCATGCCTTCGAGCCCACCCACACAGAGCGCCCAGCGTCCGGACCAAGCACCCGTTTACGACCAGTATTTTTTGCACATGGCCTTGTTCTCATAACAAAAGCCCCTACGCGTCGATGTCCGAGCTTGGCTGATTCAGTTGTCCTTGAATGTCGGCCTGTCCCACGTGCGGGTGATCATCCGGTATCCAGCCTAGGTCCGTGCTC
>NW_003308482.1:0-689 GCF_000143455.1 Volvox carteri f. nagariensis | reverse complement strand
TAAAGGGGAAGAAGAAGAAGAAGAAGAAGAACAAGAAGGGGAAGTCTTCTTTGTTCCCCTTTAGTGTTCCCCAAAGGGGAGACGAAGGNGGTTCCCCTTTGGGGAAGACGAACCCCTACTCTTAGAGCCCTTCCCCTTTTTGACTTGGTTGTCTTCTTTGGTCACCCTTTGGTTCCCCTTCTTGTCCCCTTTAGTGTTCGTCCCCTAAAGGGGAAGAAAACGAAGGGGAAGACTTTGGTGTTCTTCTTCTTCCCCTAAAGGGGAACTAAAGTTCCCCTTTAGGGGATGAACTAAAGTTCCCCTTTAGGGGAAGAACTCCTTTAGTTCCCCTTTAGGGGAAGACTTCATCCCCTAAAGGGGAACTAAAGGGGAAGAAGGGGTGTGTTCTTCTTCTTCCCCTAAAGGGGACGGAGTCCCCTAAAGGGGAAGAAGGGGTTCGTCCCCTTTAGTTCCCCTAAAGGGGATGAACCAAAGGGGAAGAAAACGAAGGGGTGTTCCCCTTCTTCATCCCCTACGGGGAACTAAAGGGGACGGAGTCCCCTTTAGTTCATCCCCTTTAGGGGAACTAAAGGGGATGAAGAAGGGGGTTCCCCTTTGGGGAAGAAAACGAAGGGGTTCCCCAAAGGGGAAGACGAAGGGGAAGATCTTTGGGGATAATGAACCAAAGTTTATCATCCCCCTCTGTTCTT
>NW_003308481.1:1444-2536 GCF_000143455.1 Volvox carteri f. nagariensis | reverse complement strand
ATATTTGCGCGATGATGTCGCCCGTATCTGAGCCCGCTGGCCACCGGACTGTCACCACGATCGGTTCCAGTTCTAGTGTGGCTCTGTAGAAAGCCAAGCCTTCATTTGTTCCGTAAAAGCCACTGACGGCCTTTATCTTTTTGGTCGGTATGGATTGCGGTCTCGCGGCTGAGGTCGGCTGGCGGCCATTTTGAACATTGCCGCGGCTAACAGCCACTGCTGGTCGCCTCTGCGACATTTTCAGGCTAATTAGATAACCATAACTACGCTCAAACAATTGAGGTCGCTGTCGGTGGCCACGGCCGCGGTTGGCCGACGGTCATAGTAGCAGCTTAGTCAAGCTTGGTCTCATCCATACATATGTATGTATGTATGTATGTATGTATGTATGTATGTATGTATGTATGTATGTATGTATGTATGTATGTATGTATGTATGTATGTATGTATGTATGTATGTATGTATGTATGTATGTATGTATGTATGTATGACGTTGATTACACTGTGGGCTGAAAAGCCGGGGGCCCAGGGCCGAAGCACAGCGCGGGGGGCGGGTGCATACGGCTGGTTAGTCTCATGCACTCCGCCCCCGGGTCAGGCCGCACGGGAAACGACGGCCGGCACGCAACAGCGCTTGTTTGGCGCTCCAACTAGACGGGATCTATGTATGTATGTATGTATGTATGTATGTATGTATGTATGTATGTATGTATGTATGTATGTATGTATGTATGTATGTATGTATCTATCTAAGTGTGTAAAATGGTCTCCAGGTGGCGCCAAGGGGCCAAGGGGCTGTAACGCAAACGGGCAGTAGCAGGAGCAGGAGCAGGAGCAGGAGCAGGAGCAGGAGCAGGAGCAGGCGCAGGAGCAGGAGCAGGAGCAGGAGCAGGAGCAGGAGCAGGAGCAGGAGCAGGAGCAGGAGCAGGAGCAGGAGCAGGAGCAGGAGCAGGAGCAGGAGCAGGAGCAGGAGCACGAGCAGGAGCAGGAGCAGGAGCAGGAGCAGGAGCAGGAGCAGGATCAGGAGCAGGAGCAGGAGCAGGAGCAGGAGCAGGAGCAGGAGCAGGAGCAGGAGCATGAGCAGGAGCAGG
>NW_003308481.1:0-613 GCF_000143455.1 Volvox carteri f. nagariensis | reverse complement strand
GGGGGGGGGGGGGGGGATGTGTCCGGGGGTAGGACGGGTGGGGGGGAAAGACGAACCACGTGAACGAGTGAAGCTGCTGCCAAGGAAAGAGTATACAAGAAGCAGAACTGACCAGTAGTTAAGGGGGGGAAAGGGGGGAAGTGGCGCGACACGAAGGGGGAGGGGGCCAAGGTGAAATGGAGGGGAAGGGGAGCTGGGGAGGGTAATGGTGATGGTGATGGTGAGGGAGCTCAACACAGAAAGTTGTTTGACACCTTCCCCTCCGGACAAGCACACCCACATACACACGGCGCCCGGGTCTCATCCCCCTCTCGCCCGCCCGCCCTTTTTCCCTTTGTAGTACCTTGAGCAGCAGCTTCACCACCATCTCCACCCCGAACAGACCGCTGAGCGCCACCTCCATCCACCGGATGGCCCTAGCCAGTCGCGAGGCGGGGTCGTTACGAGGCCGGTCCAGAGCCAGCACCACGCAGGAGGTCAGGATCATGAGCAGGATGACGGCCTGGGGGAAATGGGGGAGCGGGGTTAGAGGGAGGGCAACAGTGCTTTTTTTTGGTAATATATTACTTTTTTGGGAATAAATGGGGGTCTGAGCCTGAAGAAAGGAATCGTG
>NW_003308480.1:2224-2826 GCF_000143455.1 Volvox carteri f. nagariensis | reverse complement strand
GCTCCCAAGCTCCTAGGCTCCCAGGCCCCCCTTCTCCCAGGCCGCCAGGTCCCCAAGGTCCCAGGCTCCCAGGACCCTGAACTCCCAGGCCCCCAGGCTCCCAGGCCCCCAGGCTCCCAGGCCCCCAGGCTCCCATGTTCCCAGGTCCCCAGGCCCCCAAGCTCCCAGGCTTCCAGGCCCCCGGCTCCCAGGCCCCCAGTCTCCCAGGCCCCCAGTCTCCCAGGCCCCAAGGCTCCCAGGACCCCAGGCTCCCAGGCCCCCAGGCTTACAGGCCCCCGGCTCCCAGGCCCCCAGGCTTCCAGGCCCCCGGCTCCCAGGCCCCCAGGCTCCCAGGCCCCAAGGCTCCCAGGCCCCAAGACTCCCAGGCTCCCAGGCTCCCAGGCCCCCAGGCTCCCAGGCCCTCAAGCTCCCAGGCCCCCAGGCTCCGAGGTCCCCAGGCTCCCAGGCCCCCAGGCTCCCAGGCTCTCAGGGACCCGGGCTCACAAGCTCCCAGGCTCCCAGGCCCCCAGGCCCCCAGGCTCCCAGGCCCCCAGGCTTCCAGGCCCCCGGCTCCCAGGCCCCCAGGCTCCCAGGCCCCAAGGCTCCCAGGCCCTAAGACTCCC
>NW_003308480.1:0-870 GCF_000143455.1 Volvox carteri f. nagariensis | reverse complement strand
TCCAAGCTCCCAGGCTCCCAGGCTTCCAAGCTCCCAGGCCCCCAGGCTCCCAGGCCCCCAGGCTCCTAGGCCCCCAGGCTCCCAGGCCCCCAGACTCCCAGGCCCCCAGGCTTCCAAGCTCCCAGGCTCCCAGGCCCCCAGACTCCCAGGCCCCCAGGCTCCCAGGCCCCCACGGCTTCCAGGCCCCCGGCTCCCAGGCCCCCAGGCTCCCAGGCCCCCAGACTCCCAGGTTCCCAGGCCCCCAGGCTTCCAAGCTCCCAGGCTCCCAGGCTTCCAAGCTCCCAGGCCCCCGGCTCCCAGGCCCCCAGGCTCGCAAGCTCCCAGGCCCCCAGGCTCCCAGGTCCCCAGGCTCCCAGGCTCCCAGGCCCCCAGACTCCCAGGCCCCCAGGCTTCCAGGCCCCCAGGCTCCCAGGCCCCCAGACTCCCAGGCCCCCAGGCTTCCAAGCTCCCAGGCCCCCAGACTCCCAGGCCCCCAGGTTCCCAGGCCCCCACGGCTCCCAGGCCCCCAGGCTCTCAGGACCCAGGCTCTCAGGTCCCCAGGTCCCCAGGCCCCCAGGCTCCCAGGCCCCCAGGCTCACATGCTCCCAGGTCCCCAGGTTCCCAGGCTCCCAGGCCCCCAGGTCGCCAGGCTCCCAGGCTCCCAGGCCCCCAGGTCCCCAGGCTCCCAAGCTCCCAGGCCCCCAAGCTCCCAGGTCCCCAGGCTCCCAGGCTCCCAGGCCCCCAGGCTCCCAGGCCCCCAGGCTCCCAGGCTCCCAGGCTCCCAGGCCCCCAGGTCCCCAGGCTCCCAGGCTCCCAGGCTCCCAGGCCCCCAGGCCCCCAAGCTCCCAGGCTCCCAGGCCCCCAGCTCCCAAGGTCCCAAGCCCCCAAGCT
>NW_003308479.1:0-2541 GCF_000143455.1 Volvox carteri f. nagariensis | reverse complement strand
CTGTGTTGACCAGGTCCACATTGCCGGCGGCCACATCATGACTCTGTACTCGTCATCACAGAACTTTGTTACCTGCTTCTATCTGTTATTCTGACATGTATGCTAGCTATTTACCGCCGTCAAGGGTTGCAGTCCGATGCTGCTGCATGATAACTAACGCAATGTTTTATTGTTCTTTGCCCCTCTATTTGTTTTCAATGCAGATGTATTTTAGCTCTTGAGTGTCGAGGAGGCAGAGCAGTGTCTTGAAGCTGTTTCAAGCAGCATCCGGACCCCATGACCAATGGATGTCGAGCGCTGGACCAGATCACCTAGCAGCAAATCAGAAAGTGAGTTCCTGTCAAAGTTTGTGTTGGTTTCATGTCAGGGTTACAAATAGGCTGGTTGGGTGCTCACCAAGAATGCATGGTTTTGCGACATCGTGTTAATTGTGTGCTTCAGTATAGCAACCTGTCCATTTTTACTCCACTAAGCCTATATGTCTATAACTAACTGACTGACACATGTCCCGCTGCTGTTGCAGTCAACCACCTTGGACATGGTGAAGCAGTGGGCGACAGATGTGGGTGGTGGAGATTGCAACAGCCATGATGACAGCAAAGGCCACCTCAAAGCGCAGCCATTCTGGACCTGATGTCGTCTTGACTGAAGCGGATCATGGAAACAAAGGCGAAGGGGAAGGGGGGCAAGAAACGACGGTGGTAATGGATGCACGTTTATTTTGGGGTGAATGCACATGCAATGTGATGGACAGCTGCAATGTCTTGTTTTGTGGAGGTGCCTTTTTTTAGGGCGGAAGGCGTGTTCTTATCACATGGTGGACAGGGTCTTGAGACGGCTTGGCTTATAAGCAAATCCGTATCAAGACGCTGTTCATCATGTGATAAGAACACGCCTTTCTAGTTAGGATTGGAGGCGTGTCCATATGGCGCGATGGACATTATGAAAAGGCTTCTTTTTGGACTGAAAGGGCCCTTCATATCACGTGATGTACATGTTTCATTTTATGGAGACGGCTTCTTTTTGGACTGAAAGGGGCCTTCATATCACGTGATGGACATGGGCTCGTTTTATGGAGACCACCTTCATTTTGGACAGAAGGGGTATTCAAAGCGTAAGGGACGTTCATTCTGAGCTACCTTCATTATGTAATGAAGTGGTCCTCATTCTAAATTGACCCGGGGCCCTCGATTTGGTGTTGAATGAAGGGTCCTTCATGAAGGTATGAAGGGTCTTCATAAAGGTATGAAATGAGTGTGAATCGCATATAGAATGAAGGTTCCAGGTTCCCAGAGTGCAAGTTGAGCTTCGCATGTTGGGCTTTGTGTGTTCGGCTGCGCGTTTGACTTAACAATTAAGAACCTCCGTACTAAGCCGAGCTCGTAATGACTCGCAATTCGACCCAACCGACTGCAACTGTCGCGCCTCGGCTTTGCGGTCCTATTTCTGCAATTTAAGCTTTATGAGCATAGCTTTGTTCCGTATTCGACTTTGCACATTCAACCGCGCATGTTCGCGGGAGTCGTAATCGGCCTATTGCAAGCATGCGCCAAGGTTCGCACAAGGTTGGTTGCACCTGGCGAATGAAATCCGATCGGGTCGTGCGAACAAATTTGCATCACCTCAAGGTTGCGCAGGCGTACGTGCGCTGTAAAAAGTATAACACCCAGGCTGCAATGTAGAGCATTATGTCAATCAATTACGACTTCTGCCTGCTGCAACTTTTACGTTCCTCTCGCCAGCATGGGACCCAAGTGAGTTGCTCGTCGCTGCGCCCGCTGTTTACTATTAAGTAGTCGGTACTCGCTATTCACTGCGTTCGTTATACCGCAGGCGCCTTGCCACTATAGATCCGCCTTCTCCGCCGCCGGCAAAACAGCCGCACCAGGAGACAACCACACCGGGAAGCACGCCTGAAGCCACCGGGAGTTCGGCATCAACCGCAACTCCGACTAGCCCTGCTTCGTGCAGTGCCCCCGCTTCGAGGTAAGGCTTAGACGTTGCAATCGAGCTCGACGCTATATGTGTTTCGTTTTGCGGTTGTGTTTGAGTCTCTGCGCTTCGTGCAGTGCTCGCGCTTCGAGGTGAGACTTAGATGTTGTAGCCGGGCTCCTTGCGAGCCGTGCTTCGTTGTGCGTTTGCGTTCGCGGCTGTGCCTCTGTCTTGAAGTGTCTGTAATATAATCTCGCCTTGTACACATTTGATGCATTGGCTTGGCCGACTACCGGCTGTGTGATTCGGCTGTCGCGTTTGGTCGTTGTGGACTTCATGCGTGAACGGCGCGGCCTGCTCTGCACTGAAATGTGGTGGACGTCTTAGATGTCGTTCATTTGCTGTTTGTGCCGCTTGGATCCGGTACTTCCGTTCTGCTCCCTTTATACGAATCTTGTACTGCTTGACCCGCCAATATAGTCTTCTTTACGTGAGCGCAAATTGCTCTGCTAGCACAACTTAAATACCTACATCTTTCTCTGTCCGTCCGTCTGTGAATAAAAATATCCTAAATCGGCGCTAGTGCTAGCGTGTATATGTCTTATACGT
>NW_003308478.1:982-2546 GCF_000143455.1 Volvox carteri f. nagariensis | reverse complement strand
TAAAAACTTGCGTAGGCACAGATGATCGGATTTCAAACTCAACTTAGACTTACAATGTTCATAATTTGGTCCGCTTAAATAGTCATGTTAGCGCGCCATAACCTCACACGTTGTACACGCAAGTTCAAGCTCCACTAGCTCCGAAGATACGACATGGTTTCAGAAACGCGCGTTAACGAACTGCAAAACATTACATAATAATGTTCAAAAGGTAGTGTGCGGCCAAGTGAGCGCTCTCTTTGGCAGGTACTACCTGGCCTGATAGCCGTAACTGTTGACATCTCTCGCTAAGTTCCGACTGCTGGGTGCCGTCACATGCATAAACAAACCCTTACATTATAGATTCACAAGCAAACGGCATGATCCTTTACGGGTTGGTTCCTTCATGCTCGGCAACTTTAGACCGACCCATGGCAACGCTCAAAGCACCTCCCTCCTAGCATCTCGTGCCTGTTTGATTGTTGTCCTTCTTATTCTCTTCTTCATTTACAAAGTCCAAGTTCAAACGAAATGTGCCTTTGCGACACACCATCAGCTTTGCCGCCGACTTCAAAATGTGCAATTGGAACGATCCCCGAATGCCTTCTGGCTGGGAGCGGACAACAACTGGTCCATGAAGCACGGGCACTTTGGCGTGCCTTGAACTGCCAGCCAGCCGGTGTCGAACGGCCCTTCGGTCTGCTGGCTGACAGTCCAAGGCGCTTTGTGTGCATGTCATTCTACAGATTTCCGCATCACAAGAAGGCTAACTGTTCCGTTAGTAATGATTATGCTATGGCTGCAATAGAGGTACTCAGTTGCCCCATGCATCTCATCGCATCGCTCACCCGCAAACTATCAGCCAGTTAGCCAGACAGCCATGTTATCCCCCGGTCATGGAGCTTGTTGTTTGTAGGTACTTCAGGGGCTGCCGGTGCTGCTTCCAGAACCGTACAGGTCGCGGCGGTACCCGCCGCCGGGACACGCCTGCCTGAAAATTTAAGTATGTATGTATGTTGTTACAGGGTGGTATAGCTTCACCAGCGGCCCCCTTTCCCGGGGCAGTCCCTGCTCTCCCCTGCGAGAGGGGCACCCTAATCCGTTCACCCCATCCGATTTCAGAATGTATTCGTTGGGTTCAGCAACTCACCACCAGCATTCAACCAAATCTAGCGGATCAACGGCGCCTCAACTTAGTTCCTGCTCGCAAGTTGATATTATCACGTCCTACACCGTCCATAAGATGGGGGGCCACCTCCCATTTCAACACTTCTCAAACACCCGAGGAGCCAGCAGGCGGACTTGAACCCGGACACTCCGGTAGCAGAAGTCAGGCCTTAACCTCTGCCAGCCGCCTGCCTATAATCTGTATGTAGACACGCGCACCAACCAGGCCTCTGTGTAGTACATGCCTGTCATACATCCATCCACGCGGTACATGCATCCATCGCGATCTCCAAATTGGTTTCCTCCCCACTGAAGACCACAGAGATTCATGACCTTGACATCATAATGCCGTACGTGCCGTATACAATGCCGTACAGTCCTCCATCAGGCTCTCCACCAGGGCTCCCCCGCACTGAAA
>NW_003308478.1:0-877 GCF_000143455.1 Volvox carteri f. nagariensis | reverse complement strand
AGTCATACATACATACATACAGACATACATACATACATACATACATACATACATACATACATACATACATACATACATACATACATACATACATACATACATACACACACACAAACGCACCTGCAGCGCTATTGGCGCCAGAGGCTGCAGCAGGGCGGGAAGACACCAGTCCAATGCCCTTCCCGGTGTGGGTGCGGGTGGGGGTGCGGGAGGTGATGACAACTGCGCCGGCTGTTCTTGTTCCTGCTCCTGCTGCTGCTGCCCCTGCTGCTGCTGCTCCTGCTGCTGCTGCTCCTGCTGCTGCTGCCGCTCTCTCCGCCACTTTTCCGCCAGTGCGGTGTAGAGCCTATCTCCCAGGAGGGGCAGCCCCATGGCAGCCATCTGCACACGAACCTGCGATAACGCGGGCGTGTGTGTATGCGTGTGCCGTACACGTACATGCATGCAGACAAGCAGACGGATATACATGCATATCCGATGACACGCCGCAAACAAATCGTGAAATGGTTTCTAAACTTTTTATGCGCACATCTTATTATGCCCTAGACCGGCCCATCCCCCCAGGAGGAGAGTTGCACCACAGACACGTCGAGCCCGGCGATCCCCTGGGGTGATAGAGGACGGTCACACCTAATCCCCGAACCCCCCCACACACATACATACATACATACACACACGTACATACATACACACGCACACGGCCCACCTGATGCGTCCTGCCGGTGATGAGGCTGAGGGTCACCTCGTATGCCACCTCCCCGATATCGGGGGAGTGATGGTGGTGGTGATCTTGGTGGTGATCTTGGTGTTGTTGATGTTGTTGTTGGTCGGCCCAGAGCTCCCGCGCTGTGGGCCCCAGTCGCACCAAATCCACCTT
>NW_003308477.1:2289-3059 GCF_000143455.1 Volvox carteri f. nagariensis | reverse complement strand
AGGCCCAGAATAAAATAACTAAATCTACCTTTCGCTTGTCGGTGCAGTGCACCTAACTTAACCGAGCGCACACNGTTCCTCACAACAACGGGCGAAGCTCTTTCCCCGAAGGGGGATAAAAAACGTCTACGATCACCTAACGGCCGTAGGCCACAACGTACTGGTGCAGTTCACCTAGCTTTTCATACTTCGTCATCGTCCCCTAAAGGGGAACCAAAGGGTTGTCATCTTCTTTGGGCTCCCCTTTAGTTCTTCTTCCCCTAAAGGGGAAGAACTTTAGGGGATGAACCAAAGGGTTGTCTTCCCCTAAAGGGGAACCCCTTTGGGTTGTCCCCTTTGGGTTACCAAAGGGTTGTCTGTCTTCTTTGTTCCCCATCCCCTTTAGTTCATCATCCCCTAAAGGGGAACTTTAGTGTTCTTCTTCCCCTTTAGGGGGAACTAACGGGGAAGAAGGGGTTCCCCTTTAGGGGAAGACTTTGGTTCTTCCCCTTTGGTTCCCCTAAAGAAGACGAACTAAAGAAGACAACCCTAAAGAAGACAACCCTTTAGTGAAAACGAAGGGGTTCCCCAAAGGGGAAGACGATGATGTTCCCCCTTCGGGGATGTCGTCTTCCCCTTTAGTTCATCCCCTAAAGGGGAACTAAAGGGGTTCCCCTTTAGTTCATCCCCTTTAGGGGAACTTTAGTTCCCCTTTAGGGGAAGAAGAAGAACACTTTAGTGCTCTTCCCCTTTAGGGGACGATGACGAAGGGGTTCCCCTTTAGGGGAAGA
>NW_003308477.1:0-2239 GCF_000143455.1 Volvox carteri f. nagariensis | reverse complement strand
GTCGACTCTAAAGGGGATCCCCCAAAGTCTCTTCTTCGGGGAGACTTTGGGGAGACTATGGGGAAGAACCAAAGGGGTTACCCTTCGGGGATGACGTAGGGGTCCCCTTCGGGGAAGAAGACGAAGGGGTTCCCCTTCGGGGATGAACTTTAGGGGATAAACCAAAGGGTTTCCGAAGGGGGATAACCAAAGGTTCCCCTTCGGGGGACGCGCTTGTGTTGTGCTTAGTTTGGAAATTTTTATGTTACTGTGTAACAAATCTAACGAAGGGACGGAGGCCCAGAATAAAATAACTAAATCTACCTTTCGCTTGTCGGTGCAGTGCACCTAACTTAACCGAGCGCACACGTTCCTCACAACAACGGGCGAAGCTCTTTCCCCGAAGGGGGATAAAAAACGTCTACGATCACCTAACGGCCGTAGGCCACAACGTACTGGTGCAGTTCACCTAGCTTTTCATACTTCGTCATCGTCCCCTAAAGGGGAACCAAAGGGTTGTCATCTTCTTTGGGCTCCCCTTTAGTTCTTCTTCCCCTAAAGGGGAAGAACTTTAGGGGATGAACCAAAGGGTTGTCTTCCCCTAAAGGGGAACCCCTTTGGGTTGTCCCCTTTGGGTTACCAAAGGGTTGTCTGTCTTCTTTGTTCCCCATCCCCTTTAGTTCATCATCCCCTAAAGGGGAACTTTAGTGTTCTTCTTCCCCTTTAGGGGGAACTAACGGGGAAGAAGGGGTTCCCCTTTAGGGGAAGACTTTGGTTCTTCCCCTTTGGTTCCCCTAAAGAAGACGAACTANAGAAGACAACCCTAAAGAAGACAACCCTTTAGTGAAAACGAAGGGGTTCCCCAAAGGGGAAGACGATGATGTTCCCCCTTCGGGGATGTCGTCTTCCCCTTTAGTTCATCCCCCTAAGGGGAACTAAAGGGGGTCCCCTTTAGTTCATCCCCTTTAGGGGAAACTTAGTCCCCTTTAGGGGAAGAAGAAGAGCACTTTAGTGCTCTTCCCCTTTAGGGACGATGACCACGGGGTCCCCTTTAAGGGGAAAAAGAGACAAAGGGGGAGGGTAACAACCTTGGGGTCCCCTTCTTGTCCCCTTCGGGGAAGACAACCAAAGGGTTCAGAAGGGGGACAACCCTTGGGACCCCCTTCCCGTTCGGGAAACCAGAGGGGGACAAGGGGACAAGGTAACCCTTTGGTTTCCCCTAGGGGGATGACAAGGAACCGAAGTTTGTTCCCCTTTAGGGGAAGACAACCCGCTCACAAGTTACAGCGTATTTCTAGCACCTAGAGTAGTGCCAACGGCCTGCGTCTAAAAGACAATACTCACAACGGACTACAGTAGCGAGAGTCCTGTGTAGTTTAGAGTCCTGTGTAGTTGAATGTGGTTAATAACATAAGCTACATTACTATTTCGCGGGGGGCTTCGCCCCTAAAAGAGAACTAGGCTTAACACCATATATTGTTTACCTTTGTTCGGGCCAGAGTCCCTCACAAGATAAGTTCTGTAGCATAATTACGTTAAAGTAAGCCCCCCCCTTCGGGATGGACAAACTTAAGTAGCTCACGTGGCTGACGCTGACGCTCTGGTTTAGTGAAGTTTAGAAGCAGCTGCTCTGCAGCCAAGTTGAAGCTATATGTTAATATGTTGGCTGTTACTACGTTATAGTATCCGGCTTAAGGCCGGTTGGTTGGCTGTCCCCCCCCCCTCGTCAAGTTATGCCCTGTCCCCTCTGGTCTTCTTCTTCTTCTTCTTCTTCTTCTTCTTCTTCTTCTTCTTCTTCTTCTTCTTCTTCTTCTTCTTCTTCTTCCCCTTTAGTGTTCCCCAAAGGGGAGACGAAGGGGTGTTCCCCTTCTTCCCCTTTAGGGGACGGAGTCCCCTAAAGGGGAAGAAGGTTCCCCTTCGGGGATGAACTAAAGGGGAACCAAAGACACCCAAAGAGGACCACCAAACTCTTAGAGCCTTTGGTTCATCCCCTTTAGGGGAACTAAAGGGGGACAACCTTTTTGTTCCCCCATCCCCTTTAGTTCCCCTTTAGGGGATGAACAAGGGGGACAGACAACCCGAAGGGGGAAGTGATACCCTCCGGGAACCTTTGGGTTCCCTTTGTTTATCCCCTTTGGGTTACCCAAAGAAGATGACACCCTTCGGCATCATCCCCTAAAGGGGAACTAAAGTTCTTCCCCTAAAGGGGAACCCCCTTCTTCCCCTTTAGTTCATCCCCGAAGGGGAACCTTCTTCCCCT
>NW_003308476.1:1537-2778 GCF_000143455.1 Volvox carteri f. nagariensis | reverse complement strand
TGCTCGAGGAGTACGGCAGAAGCAAGAGCCAGAAGGTCCACAGCAAGTCCGTGCCTCAACCAACTGGGCGCCGCAAGGTCCTGGTGACCGGAAAACCTGACAAAGGTAAATTGTAGCTTCAACATGACAATAAATTACGACTACACACGGAACTTACTAACAACAAGGCAATAAATTACGACTACACATAAAAATTAATTTATGAATCACTCTCACTTTTTGTAGGGGCATTGGATGCCAGAGGGCGGCCCACGCGCCTGAGGCAACCCTCGGCTAAGGCTCGGGAGAGCCAAGAAACGGTGGCCATGGTGGTGCCTGCTCGAACCAAGCGTCCACGCCCTAAGGAAACCCCACTGGTGTTGCCGGAGGACCCTTCGGCTTTCGGGGCCACAGCGTCAAACCCCGCAAAGAGGAAGGAATCGTTTGGTGTCGGTAAAGGCCGAGCTGTACAGACCCGCGGGGCTAAGGTGCAGCAGGAGAAGGGCAAGAAGGGAGCCATGGCAGAGATTCGGAAGGGGGGGCTGAAGAAGCAGCGGAGGTAGCAGACCGCGGGCAGTGATCAGGAACCTGGAGGGCGCCTGTAGTTTCAAGTGATTCTTAATGTTGAGTAAAGAAGGGCCTATAGTCCTCGTGGTACCGATTGAGAGATGTGAGCAGGTTGTAGTAGGCCATTGGGCAATGCTTTGTGTAGGATAATATGAACCCGCTATGAAGCTGGTAATCGCTGTTTAATGCGTAATGGTCGGTTAACGTCCTGATAATATCTATGTTATTGCCCCATTACCGGGGACATTCTTGTAACTGGCCGCCTGATAAACGACCTGGTAAACACCCGATAATGCTGCCTGATTACCGGGTAACTGACCGATTACCGACCCTAGCCTTGTAACTGGCCGCCCGATAAACGACCCTGGTAAACCACCCTGGTAATGGAGCCTGATTACGGGTAACTGGCCGATTAACGACCCTAGCCCGTTAACAGCCCAGTAACCTTATAGCCTGGTAATCGAGGCCGGTTACCAGGCGTTCCCATTATCGGGCCAATAACATGCGGTAGGGCTTCGCAAAATTTCGCAAACATTCCTCGTTCACCGGCAGGCGCCCTAAGTGCTACGAAGGTCGTAACACATCCAGCTTCAGAAGAATAGCATGTAGACGTGTTGTTGGACTGCCACTGAACAAAATCTTAAACAAACGGACCTTCGTCGAACTCTCGACCATCAGAAACTGTCATGTCGCGA
>NW_003308476.1:0-974 GCF_000143455.1 Volvox carteri f. nagariensis | reverse complement strand
TGTGGCGAAGATGCTTGTCTTCAAGCTTGCCTGCTTCATTGCCTCCCTTCCTTCACATCCACGGGTGAAACTCGTCTTTCAAGGGCATCACGGTCTGGCACCAGTCGATGCGTCCCCAACAAGCATATATGATATGGAATTCGAAGATGGCAACGGCAAAGTAAGGACGCTGCTCGTCTTTTTGCTGTCATGAAGCCCGTGACGGGAGACACCTTGCAGGCCTCATCAATCACAGCTTCCTGTGAGGGAAGCTTCAACCCGCGGATCTCGTTGAGGACGTACAATCTGCCGCCGTCGTGGAGAAGCCTGTTAAATTTTTCTCGGTCCGATTTCTTGGTGAGGCCCAACAGGTGCCCCAGCACAGTGACCTGTAGGCAACATTTCAAAGGGAGTAGCCTATATGATGTGTCTCCCGTCCCGGGCTTCATGACAGCAAAAAGACGAGCAGCGTCCTTACTTTGCCGTTGCCATCTTTGAATTCCATATCATATATGCTTGTTGGGGACGCATCGACTGGTGCCAGACCGTGATGCCCTTGAAAGACGAGTTTCACCCGTGGATGTGAAGGAAGGGAGGCAATGAAGCAGGCAAGCTTGAAGACAAGCATCTTCGCCACATTCTGATTCTGTCGCCAATTCGTAATCGCTGCCAGCACGGCCGTAAATAAGCGGGTAAGGTGTATTCATTGTCAAACCTTGTGTAAGGGATGTTGCACTGTCACTGTGTCGTGCCTGAGCATACTTCGTTTTCCTTGTCCATACATGGTGAGCATTGATCCCCGTGATTTGTGATGCTGCCTGCAGGATGGGACGTCACTACCTGGGCCCAGTGGAATACCTGCAGTACATCAGGGAGAACAAGCAGGTGTGGACCATGGTAGGCTATAGTGGCATACAGGAGTACATGTGATGGATGTCTTTACAATTATCCCTTGATACACCCATATGTNTTGTATTTATATACAAGCCTGCTAT
>NW_003308475.1:801-1636 GCF_000143455.1 Volvox carteri f. nagariensis | reverse complement strand
TCTCAAACACTCTCCTGAAGTAAAGAAGAAAAGAGGAGGTATTATCCTAACAGTCACTAGCAATGTGTGTCCTAACTTGAAGGGTGATACACTACAAGCACAACGACGTATTTTATGGTTACAGACGGGTGAATTTGTAAACAAATTTGCAGGGGTAGATCTAGAAGGGGAATTAATAAGAAATTTACCGGCTATAGTAAGTTGGATTATCAAGACTCCTCTAGAATATTTATTTATGACCCCGTATATATCTGCTCTATCAATGATTACTAATACAGTACCTGGTTGGTGTAGCGTCTTAGAGTTTGTGTATACGAATCGAGACAAGTTTGCTATCCACCCTAGTCTAACAACACCCATGGGCGTGCAAGGTGGTGACGCCGGTACTTCTTTCTATAATGGATATCAGGCATACTGTTCGTTAAAAGGCTTAGCAGCCGCGGAAATGATACGTATTAACTCAATGAGTGAAGTTTTAATTGAAATATTCGCTAAAACATTTTTTTGTCAAATAAAAACACTACATTCACGTAGTGGACTTGTATTACAAGGTATAAAGTATCATGCAACTGAACCGTTAACAGACCTGCCTAGTAATACCTCTCCACTGGATGTTTACTTACCTTTATCTGTGGCGGTGCTACATACTTTGGATGCTTTCGAAGATGTCGCTCTCCCTAAGTACAAACTTCCTGAACAATTCTATAAATGTCTTTATCTTTTAAGAGAAGCCATAACCCCACTGCAATACAGTCAATTCATTACTTTACGCAACGCTNTTATGAATGGTCGCCTGGGCGAGATAGATGACAGCGGAACAAGTAAGCAAATTAAA
>NW_003308475.1:0-751 GCF_000143455.1 Volvox carteri f. nagariensis | reverse complement strand
CCAAGAAACACATGGAATTGCTCCAATAACAACACCAACAGTAACACAGGAAATGACTCAAAGAAATATACTTCGTTTAGGAAGGGGCGTCCCATTAAATGAAAAATTAACTATTCCACAAAAACTAGTAAAATGGATAGGAAATAAACTACAAGATAAAGACTTTACATGGCAATCAAGAGTACTTCAACCCTTAGCTTACTTCATCTGTTCTCACGTAAAAGATAATTATAATAAAACTTACGATTGGAGAAAACAAGAAAGCTTTATAAATGGATTGTTCCTGGATAAAGACTTAGAAAGAATGATAGATACTTTGGATGAATATGGACTAGTAGATTGGGGCTGTAAAGATAATATCTTACCAATTACAACCGGCCTTGCTTTTATGGACCTTGTGCCTGACATTGCAAAACCGTCGACAGAGGAACTTCTGTCCACAGAAGTATTAAGAAAGAAGTTTACACCACAGTTTGAAAGCCAACTGCCACAAGAATTCAACAGTGTACTACAAGAAACAAGAAACAAACATACACAAATATACCAAAAGATAAAAAACAGGACAATGCCTATAGAGACGGTTGTGACAGCAAATTGGAGTCTCCCTTTTAATAACTCTTCTTTTTGGGAAAAATTTTATCAGGACTTAAAAAGTTTCTTTAATGAGAACCCTTTACCAAGTGCACTTAACCAAGCTTTAGGTCAAAGGGTGCAAACGGCCTTTGATTTAACATGTTTGCTGACCAGTACA
>NW_003308474.1:0-2565 GCF_000143455.1 Volvox carteri f. nagariensis | reverse complement strand
TACTACGATATCCCTATCGGAGTACGACAGCTTTTTGTCGCCCCACATAAAGCTCATAAGAGCCCCAACCCTTCCTCCATCTTACCTCCATTTCCGGCTGGACGTCGGCCCCACCTTCCGAGGGTGCGCCTCATCTGAATCGTTCCCACAACAGCCCCTAGGAAGCGAATACGGATAATACGACCCTATCCTGCTGCTACTGCCACTGCAGCTCGTGTACGAGGTCTTGTTGAGGCGAGTGATATTCCATGCACAGGAGGGCCTGTAGCGGTCGTGACGGAGGTCCATGATGTGTGCGTGTGAGAACCCAAGCACTGATCACACACAAGAGCAGGGGTCGTTGGGGGCGTAGTCATCTGTGACGACCTAACGACCTAACGAGTTTCATTGTGAATGACGGTTGAAAGTTCATCGAGTATGTAAGACCCAATGGGACAGAGAACAGCTGGTGCTTGTGTTGGCGCCGTCACGGTGGATGTGCGAGTGAAGGTGTGGTGGAGTGGAAAAGGGGAGGGGAGATGGGGAAACGGCCATGTGCCCGAGTCTCTCGAAAACACAGAAAGTGGCTATGTACACACGTAAGTGGAACTCGTCGGATTAATATCATGTCGCCACCTAAGACGGCTCCCTGATGGCTTTCGCAGGAAAGGCCGCACATCCCCGGCGCATCAACTCTGCAGGTCCCTCGCCGCTGTTCCAACCTTCCTGTACCCTGTTTTCCGTCTAGAGGTCCACACAATGCTGCTGTTCAAACACAAACAGGGAAAACAGTGCCGTACAGCACCATACGCACTGCCTACGGCGCCCCTTCGGGCATTGACCTGCCCATTCGGGCGCCTGCTCACGCACCCTCAGCACCCCCCTAAAGCCTAGCTCAAAACAATTCCTCAAAGCCCTCAGCACTCCTCCTCTGGCGATCTAAGTGACGCCCAGCGCTGTGCGGCAGCGCACGAACTTGACCTCGCCCAGTGCCTTGGTTAGGATGTCAGCCACCATGTCGTCGGTGGTGCAATAGCTGAGCTTCACCTCACCACGCGCGACCCTCTCGCGCACGATGTGATGGTGCACGTCGATGTGCTTGGAGCGCACCGACGTGATGGGGTTGTTGCCGAGGCTGAGCGCGCCTTGCGAATCCAGCTGGACGTTGACAGCACCCGGGGAAAGGTCCAGATCGCTCGCCAGCTTGCGCAGCCACAACGCCTCGCGCACGGCTGCTGCTGCGGCCTGGTATTCGGCTTCCACGGAGGAGGCAGCTACGGTGCGCTGCAACTGACTGCTCCAGCTGACCGCCGCGCCACCGAGCAAGAAAGCGTAGCCAGTGGTGGACCGGCGGGTGGTTGGGTCGCCGGCCCAGTCTGCATCGCTGTACCCACAGAAATTGCTGGCGTCGCCACAGTAACGTAGACCAAGCGCCCGAGTGCCAGAGACGTAACGCAGCACACCCAGAGCGAGCCCCATGTGCGCTTTGGTGGGGGCGGACATGTGCCGCGCCAGCATGCTCAGAGCGTGTGCGATGTCTGGGCGTGTGCTGGTAGCGAGGTAGTTTAGTTCTCCCACCAGCGCGCGGTAGCCACTGCTGTCCGTCAATATCGGCTGGGTGTCACTGGCTGGCAGAACCCGTGTACCCTGGGGTAGCGGGGTGGCACGTGGCTTGGCGTTCTCCAGGCTGTGGCGCTGAAGCAGCTGCTCCACGTAACACTGCTGCGTGAGCATGATGCTGCGGTTGCGGCGGTCCTGGACGATCTCCATGCTGTTCAAACACAATGCTGTTTACAGATAAAAGGACGTTATTGCGTAGATGTGCGTAGTATATTCGGTGGCTATGGCTTCACTGCGCCTCTCTATGCTCTAACAGCAGTGGCTTCGTGCGCTCGGACATGCCGATAAGCGTTTATAGTCACAGGCTAGCTATGAGACTGCATTCATGTATCATCGAACTGATGGTAACCACTAGTCTTAGAGACTGTAAGACACCGCTAGAGTAACAACATGAAATTGCTGTATTTTATGACGTCCATGGTATGCAAACGTTGTTCGTGGGCCCTATGTGCCTTTGCGCCTCATGGGACCTGCTCATGTGTGTCCGAAGGCACTCCGGGTCACCATAATGTTAGTTGTTGCTCCATAGGTAAATGCCATTTTCTGTTACAAATAATGAAAGAGAGAAAAGGACTGAGAGGCCCGAAGAAGACGGGCCTTACGAACGGAGAAAGAGACACCGCAACTGAACTAACGCGAGGCTGCGCCAGAAACGGGCGGGCGGGCGGGCGCGCGCTGAACAACAAAAACAAGATAAGCTAACCAGCTTAATGCGCGCAATAAATGAC
Organism: Volvox carteri f. nagariensis; assembly: GCF_000143455.1. Taxonomy (NCBI): domain Eukaryota; kingdom Viridiplantae; phylum Chlorophyta; class Chlorophyceae; order Chlamydomonadales; family Volvocaceae; genus Volvox; species Volvox carteri. The sequence continues at coordinate 238 of NW_003308474.1, read as the reverse complement.
GGCCCTGAGGACACGGGCCGTTGCGAAACAGTTAGACTAACAGTTACGCATTGGGCCTTACGCCCAACTAACCCAGCTTACTTACGCAAGCTCGCATTAGTTGTTGCTCCATAGGTAAATGCCAAAGGAGAAGATACCCCCTCTAGCGGAAATAACAAACAAACTGAGCACCAAAACGGCGCAACGCGACGGGCCGCTAGAGGGACAAAGGACGCGAGAGCTGCCAGACAGGCACACA
>NW_003308473.1:0-2609 GCF_000143455.1 Volvox carteri f. nagariensis | reverse complement strand
TCCTACCTGGCGCTCGGTGAGTCACCATCCCGTGTTAGGGACGGGCAGGAGTGGCATCAACCTACCTACCTACCTACCTACCTGCCTACCTGCCTACCTACCTACCTACCTACCTACCTACCTACCTGCCTACCTACCTGCCTACCTGCCTACCTGCCTACCTACATACCTACATACCTACCTGCCTACCTACCTACTTACTAAACCCAAGCTTTCCACATATGCCCTACTCGTGACCCTGCTCCCGCCGGCATACGCTTCCTGCTGTTATTCGCATTGTTCTTGACTGCCCCGGCTCATTCCCAAAAATCAACACAACGCACTGCACCCCGTGCCGATGCAGGAACAAGTTAAACGGCAACGTGAAGAGAAGGAGGTGCTAGATACCATCAAGGCGGTGTCTGACCTAAACGCCATAATAAGCTCCACGAGTCAGTCGCAATTTCCCAACCAACAACAGATGTCACGGCATCTGTTGGGGAGGCCCCAGGCCAATCGCCCGCCGCTACCTGGCGGCGCCAACAGGACCTCTATGGGCTCGTAAGTCCACATGCCGTAAATGTTAGAAGGAGATATCACCTGCGCCAAGCTGTTTAGACATGCGCACATTGATAGTACATTAGGAGGGAACATCAACTACCCGGATAGTCGCAGCCTCTTGTATGTATGTTGTTACAGGGTGGTTAACTTCGCCAGCGGCCCCCTTTCCCGGGGCAGTCCCTGCTCTCCCCTGCTAGAGGGGCACCCTAATCCGTCACCCCATCCGACTTCAGAATGTATTCGTTGGGTTCGGCAACTCACCACCAGCATCCAACCAAATCTAGCGGATCAACGGCGCATCAACTTAGTTCCTGGTCAGCTCGCAAGTTGATATTATCACGTCCTACACCGTCCATAAGATGGGGGGCCACCTCCCATTTCATCACTCCTCAAACACCCGAGGAGCCGGCAGGCGGATTTGAACCCGGGTCGACTGGGTCAACTGGGAGCAGAAGTCAGGCCTTAACCTCTGCCAGCCGCCTGCCATGTATGTATGTATGCGCCGGTACCTGCAAGCGGTTCTGTGCATGCTGGTATCGGGCCGTAGGTGCTAGTGGGCTCCTTTGTTGGGTTTCTGGAGGGAAAGGGTGGCCACGGCATTCGGCATTGATTCGCTCGTTGACGCGAGCTCGCGGCTTGCTGCTGCTCGAACCAATGGTCGGAGTCTGGACTGACGGATGGGCTGAATGGATGCATGGACGCGGACCACGCAGGGGGGACAGTGGCAGTCTGGTGCATACGCCGATAGACGTGGAGGCGACGGCGGCAGCCCTGGGCGCAAACATCAAGGCACTCGTGGCGGCGCGCATGTCGTGAGTAGTCGCTTTTCATGAGAGGGAGCCAGTTTCCATGTCCGTTTTCTCGTCCTGGGGCTGCCCGACATAAAAAGCTTGGCGAGGCTGGGATTCCGGTACTTTAGCTTTACTGGTAAATTAGATGAAACATTTCCAACGCCAAGTATGTGGTATGGCTGGGACATGGCCTGACTGGGGGACGAGACTTGGGGACGGGACTGAACAACGTACAACATTGTTTCCTTTCCAACAGTGTTCCCGTACCCCGTACCGTCGGTGCCCAAATGTTCTTGCGCTGTTTGCCCACAAGCCGCCACGCGTACCCGCTCACATGCAGCACACGCCACAGCACACTGCCTCTGCGCCTCGCGCAGGGAGATCGCTTCAGGCGACTACGGCGCCTTCGCCAAGTTGGAGCAGGAGGTGCACACTGCAAGGGAAGAAGCTGCACAGGGAAAGCATGCAACCAGAGCATGTCCGCATGTTGGCCGCTCACTTCGCTGGGCCGGATGCCTCACTGCCAGACCTGATGATGGTAGCGGCCATATCGGTTATGTTCGCGGGTTTCCTAAGGTTCAACGACCTAGCCCACATCTCCGTCAAGTCTGACCTGCTCACCCTGCACGACACTCACATGGCCATCACACTGCCTAGGTCCAAAACGGACCAGGAGGGCAAAGGGCAGACCATCCGGATCGCGCGCGTGGGGGGCGTGGCCTGCCCAGTGGGCTTGACAGAGAGGCTGCTGGCGCTTGGTAACTATGTCCGTGTCCCCAGTTCCCCCGTGGAGGACGTGGGTCCACTGCTGCGCAGGGTTAAGGCGACACAGCAAGGCCACCAGCTGCAGCAGAGGACCGGCTCTGTTCAGTCACCGATCCCCAGCCTCAGCTATACTTCCTTCCGGGAGAAGCTCGCTGCCATGTGCAGCGCTGTGGGCATCAAGCGCGGCATCATGCCACACTCCATGCGCATCGGGGGAAACAGTGCTGCAGCAGCCAGAGGGGTATCCGAAGAAGCCCGCAAGGCCCACGGTCGCTGGAAGACGGACGCAATGGTACAGCTATATACCCGGCTGGAAGACGATGCCGCACTGGAAACCACGCGCAACCTGGGCCTCGCCTGAGCCAGAGGGCCCCTCCTGCTATCTTTTCTGTCTGCAGTAGTGTAAGGCCCTTGGCAGCCCCGGTTTCGCCTCGCCCTGTCCTATCCGACACCCCGAACGCAACCGTACAGCAAGCCATGAAGGCTATAGGACATAATTGTAGCTTAGATGCG
>NW_003308472.1:0-2562 GCF_000143455.1 Volvox carteri f. nagariensis | reverse complement strand
TCCATAATACCATACCAAGCTTTGCTCAGGTATTCTGGTGTTAGGATGTCCGCGGCGATTAACATAGGCGCATATGATGCATACGCGTGCATCTCCCGGCGCAGACGTTCGCATCTTAAAAATCATATTGATATATACATATGAGTCTGCATACAATTAAACAAACAGTTTAGGATTGCTGACTTCGAGAATGCACCCAGCCAACCAAGACGCACGATGCACGAGAAAATCATCTTCTAGGTTACCACCTGCTATTTACATGATAATAATTCAATATTTGACCATATTATATTTATAACATACAATGCCACGGCAATCCCCACGCCTGTGCAGCCCAGGCAGCTGTCCGAGGCAACCCGTATGTAGTACAGCTGCGATGCAGCTGCCTTTTCAAGGACGCAAGCATAAATTGTCAAACAGCATAATCTAAAGGTACACTTAACCAGCCCAGCACTATGATGGGCAATTCTGATGCCAATTTGCCAAGTGTCATGCCCTCTTTGATTCGGCGGCTTTTACGCCGAGGACCTGGTTCTGGCATATTCGTGTATGCATCGCTTGTCTCAGTAACATTCCTTGGTCTGCTGGCGGTGATGCTGTTGCTATCTGGCGGCCGCCTGGCTGAGGTCCGCCCGGAAGGCGGGATTCCGCAGCACCGCATGGCGTTCTCCGACCCCACACGTCTCCCAACCAACATCCAGATCCGGGATCTCATCAACACGACCAACGCCACTATCACAACCACCGCACCATGAAACACGGTACTGGACACGAGGGTGAGGTGAGGGAGGGGATGGGGGATGGGGATGAGGGATGAGGGATGAGGGATGAGGGATGAGGGATGAGGGATGAGGGATGAGGGATGAGGGATGAGGGATGGGTTTGAGGGGGCGAGCTGGCGAAGGTGGTGGGGAAGAGGAAGGGGGTGGAGGCGGTCAATTCGGCGGCTATTTAATGAGACATTCAGTGCTCTCTTTTTGCTCGGTAAAGGGTGGGGAGTCGGGGAGAAGTTGGACTGGAAGCTGATCACCGGGAAGGTGGAAGTCCCCTGCCGGTGCTTACAATATAAAAATAACGTAAGAGAGCTGAGGGGGGAGGTGCAAGACCGTGCCTACTACCTTTCACCGGCACGAGCAGCAGTCGCAATGTGTCGCCGTCACAGGCTGCCTGCGGACGTCCAGCCCACCCCGATCCCGAAAGTCCTCCAATGGTGCTCCACTGCACCATACACACTCATACAGGAGTGACCCGTGGGTCGGTGCTGACCGCCTGGAGGCTGCTGAGGTGCAACCCCTGGGGTGAGTGGGGTAACTGAAACCCGGGGTAGGAGAGCATGGAGGGATACGTGCGTGGCCATCAAAAAACACACACGCACACATACACGCACTATCCCATCCCCGTCGCCCCCTCCCTTCGGACTTTGGACGCCGGAAGCAGTTCATTTCTGCGTAATATTCCTGCATGTTATTCCCCCTCCTTCCCCTCCTTCGCGTGTGGTTCGTCTTTCCCCCTCCTTCCCTTGGGTCGTACGGGCCGCAGGTGGCCGTGGGTACGACCCCCCCGCCTGGCCTCCCGTCGGCTTGGAAGCCCTCTACAGCCTGCCGTTCACCCCGGAGATCAGCTTGGTGCTGGGACTGGCTGCTGCTTACTGGCTGGTTGCCTCCACTTTGGAGTCCCTGAGCTTGTAGCTGGTAGTGGGTGGTGTAGATGGTGTCCTGTGCGGTTGGTGTACTGGTAAGCTGGTGGTAAACGGCGGCAGCCGATGGCAGATGCTGGGGGTGCGGGTGTAGGTGCTGGCGGAGGCGGGGGTACCTGGGGATAGGTGTGAACGGTACATGGGGTTTGGATCTCTGACGGCTAGCCGTTCATGCCCTGATGGGGATAAGGTCAGTAGGGTGAATGGAGGCCGGGGCGGGGCCAGAGTGGGGGCCTGTGCCCCCAGGAGGATGCAGCAACGGCAGGCGTGTGGTGGCGAGCTGGAGCGTGGAATAAGTGGAGGAGCTTGTCGGGGTAGGAAGGAAGATTGGCCGTGGTGATGAGGATGATAACGGTGTGACTATACAGAACATGCGCTGCCATGGAAAAGTTCCCTACTCCGTACCGTCGCCGTACATCCATACAGCGGCTTTCCTGAGATCAAAATTAAATTCAAAGCAAATCAAATTTTCTGAGTGAGAGTGTTCGGCCTGCGTCAAGCTGCGTTCTGCGTATGGCAAATGTACGATATAACATCATACATTCAATGTACGACTTTAACTACATGGGCCTCTGGGCTACCCGCATTACGAGCCGGAGCGGGACCAGCAAATCGCCCAAAGTCAATAAGCAAGATTAACCACTGTTCTACGACATCCAGATGCAAGAGGGAAGAAAATAACGCATTCGGTACGATGTGTGTGTGTGTGTGTGTGTACGTGGTCGTGGGGTGCGTTCCCCGTACCTGCAAACCGCCCAATAGGAGCCGAGGGCTCAAGGACTGTCGAATCGCCCATAAGCGCCGTCTAACCTTGCACTTCAGGGAAAGCAAGGACAAAGGAGATAACGACCAAAGGGAACGATAGG
>NW_003308471.1:0-2578 GCF_000143455.1 Volvox carteri f. nagariensis | reverse complement strand
CCAGCCTTTGTGCGCACCTCAAACTTTGCACCTCGTCTTGTGACTGCGTGCTCAACTTTGCGCACCGTGCGCGAATTTACGACCTTACATTTGAAGTCTTAAATTTGTTCCGCATTGAATATTGCAGTTTGCGTGCTGGGCCTTGTGTCTTTAGTTGTGTTGCGGCCCCGCCTTTGTACGCTACACTTTGCGTGTTCAGCTTTACATATCTAACTTTATACAGCAATAACCTTTCCGCGTTGAACTTTGCGCGTTGGATTTTCTTGTGCACCCAACTTTGCGCGTTGAACTTCGCGTGCTAATCTTTGCATATCCAATTCCTCCGCATAAAAAATTGCGCGTTCGGCTTTGTGCGTAGAACGTTCCGCATTATAACGTGCTCGCAATATAATGCAACTCAATTAAACTGTCAACCGATTGCAACTGCCACCGGCCAGACTTTGCAGCCTGAAATCTGCGTACCTCCATCTTTGCACGTCGACTTGTGACTGCGTGTTCAACTTTGCGCACAGTGCCCGAATTTACGCACTAATACCGTCGTACGCACTTCGGGCAGCATCGTTTCCCTCGAGCGTTCACGTTTCTTCACTGAGCGTGTTCGACTTTCCTTTGTGCACACCTCAAACTTTGCGCATCGACTCGTGACTGCGTTCTCGTCTTTGCGCTGCGAATTTATGTACCGTGCGTTGCGACCTTCAATTTGTTCCGCCTTTAAGTTTGCACAGATTGCAATTTGCGTGTTGGGCCTTATGTGTTGAGTTGTGTTGCGGTCCCAACTGCGGTCCCAAATCTGCGTGCTGTGGCAGCCTCCGTGCGCACCTCAAACTTTGCACGTCGACTTGTCACCGCGTGTTCAACTTTACGCGCCGTGCGCAAATTTACGACCTTGCATTTGTGATCTTAAATTTGTTCCGCATTGGACATCGCAGTTTGCGTGCGTTGTGTTGCGGCACCAACTTTGTACGCTAACCTTTGCGTGTTGAGCTTTGCATCTCTAATTTTATACGTTCGACTTTGCGCGTTGAACGTTCCGCATTATAACGTGCTCGCAATAGAACGCAATTCAATTCAACCGTCAACCGATTGCAACTGTCGCCGGCCAAACTTTGCAGGCTGAAATCTGCCTGCTAGCGCTTCACACTGGCCGACAGGCTAATTTTTTGCGTGCTAGGCTCCGCAAGCTTAATTTTCTTCCGCCTTCGTAGCCTTTACTTCTTCTGCTGTATTGCATGTAGCAGTAGCAGACGGCCATTACGAGCACCGCACACATCATAGCGCGGACGACGTACTACTCCACGCAATTCAGCGTTAAGCGACGGAGCTACGGCCCACTCGCGCGAACAGCGCGCTCTAGTAGCCGTAGCGACTACGTAGTAGTCTAGCGGAGGCCTTAGGCCAATCCGGCGTCCGTCTCTCCGTCCGGCGTCCTATGCTTCGTATGCACATATGCACATGTGTTTCATATGCACAAATGCTTCATATGCAAGCATATGAAGATGCACATATGCACATATGCGTGATATGCAAGCATATGCGACATGTAAGTTATACATCTGCAAGCATATGCGATATGCAAGCATATGCCAGATGCGATGTGCAAGCATATGCCACATTCGATGTGCAAGCATATGCGATCTGCAAGCATATGCGATCTGCAAGCATATGCAATCTGCAAGCATATGCCAGATGCGATCTGCAAGCATATGCCACATTCGATGTGCACGCATATGCGATATGCAAGCCTATGCGATCTGCAAGCATATACGATCTATGCTATGCTGTGATATGCCGTACGCGCTATGCTATGCTACGCTATGCCGTACGCGCTATGCTATGCCGTACACGCTTGCGACAGCGCCGTGCAACGGCCGGCAAGATGGCTCAGATATGCACATATGCACATATGCACCATATGCACATATGCACATATGCACATATGCACATATGCACATATGCACATATGCTTCATATGCACATATGCACATGTGTTTCATATGCACAAGTGCTTCATATGCAAGCATATGCCACATGCGATGTGCGATCATATGTGATCTGCAAGCATATACGATCTGCAAGCATATGCGATCTGCAAGCATATGCGATCTGCAAGCATATGCCAGATGCGATCTGCAAGCATATGCTGCATTCGATGTGCAAGCATATGCGATCTGCAAGCCTGTGCGATCTGCAAGCATATACGATCTATGCTATGCTGTGATATGCCGTACGCGCTATGCTATGCTACGCTATGCCGTACGCGCTATGCTATGCCGTACGCGCTTGCGACAGCGCCGTGCAACGCGCAATTTAGCGTGCAATTCAGCGTGCAATTCAGCCCACATGGCTCAGATATGCACATATGCACATATGCTTCATATGCACATATGCACATGTGTGTTTCATATGCACAAATGCTTCATATGCAAGCATATTCCACATGCGATGTGCGATCATATGTGATCTGCAAGCATATACGATCTGCAAGCATATGCGATCTGCAAGCATATGCGATGTGCAAGCATATGCGCGATGCGTATGCAAGCATATGCTGCATTCGATGTGCATGCATATGCGATCT
>NW_003308470.1:1901-2635 GCF_000143455.1 Volvox carteri f. nagariensis | reverse complement strand
GCTCTGGATCTACCTGTCACGGGGTGGCGGCGGCGGCGGCGGCGCCACCACCGCCCGCGCCGCCGCCACCACCACCCCCTCGACGGTTTGCGGACGCCGCCGCCGCCGCCGCCAGCTGTTGTTGTTGTTGCTGCTGGACCTTGGCAATCAGCGTCCCGGGCATGTCCTTGGCAACCACCTGTGAGTCGTCAGTTGTTAGTTGTCGGTTGTCATCAGGATACAGCCCATGGTACAGCGCGATAGGGCATGGAGTGCGATGCGGCGAGCGCAACGAGAGGTGGTGTCTGTATGTCTGTATATGTGTATATGTTAGACGGGAACACAGTGACTCATTGTAGGCCATCATGTGCATGTCTGTGTGTGTGTGTGTGTGTGTAGAAGGTAAAGACCGAGCAAACGCACACATACACACACCATCAACCCCCTCTCCTCCCCCCTCACCTTGACCGCCACCTCCAGTCCGTGCATAAGGCCCCTAAACACCACCCCCTGGCCACCCTGCCCAACAGTTTCCTTCAGCCGTATGGAGTACAGGTCGTCAATGGACTCCCGAGTACCGGTGTCCCCAGCGGCCTGCCAGGCCTGACACATCTGGGTGCCGGGGGATGAGGGGAGGGGAGGGATGTTCAGGGGGGTTCAAGGGGGGTGAGGGGCGCGTGTGTGTGTTTGGGGGGGAGGTAAGATGAACCACTGGCGAATGAAGCAGATACTGTTGGCGGGGGGGGGGGGAGAGA
>NW_003308470.1:0-717 GCF_000143455.1 Volvox carteri f. nagariensis | reverse complement strand
AAGACGAGGAGTTCATTGTCGATACCCAAAGTGGTGATGGGGGCCGGGTTGGGGGGGTGGGGTAAGAGTACAGCAAAGAGGTTGAACAGTCTTGGTTCACATCCCTCCCTTTCCCCCCCTCTCTCGCCACCAGCTCCCCTTCCCTTCCCGGCACCACCTCAACCCCCGACCTCCCTTCTGGAAAGTGACCGGAGCATATATATGGGTCGGGGGTTGAGGTGGTGCCGGGAAGGGAAGGGAAGGGAAGGGGAGCCGGTGGCGATATATATATATATACATATATATATATATTGTTAATACTGTATTGTCCAATATTGTAAATAGGGTCTAGTTTACTAGACCCTATTTACAATATATGTGGACTATAAGATAGTCCACATAAAAATTGTCTAATATTGTAAATAGGGTCTAGTAAACTAGACCCTATTTACAGTCTAATATTGTAAATAGGGTCTAGTAAACTAGACCCTATTTACAATATTAGACAATCTCTGTATTGTTTATGTGTAATTTTAGTTTACTAAAATTACACATAAACAATACTGTATTGTCTAGTGTAATTTTAGTAAACTAAAATTACACTAGACAATCTCTGTATTGTTTATGTGGACTATAATATAGTCCACATAAACAATACTGGAGCACTAGACAATCTCTATATTGTTATTGTATACTGTAATTTTAGTAAACTAAAATTACAGTATACAATAACAATAT
>NW_003308469.1:1790-2689 GCF_000143455.1 Volvox carteri f. nagariensis | reverse complement strand
AATCGTCCCAACTTACGTAAACCTTTATTATTTAGCAAAACTGTAGTCTGTTTATGTTAAGCCTAGTTGTAGCATCCCTGCGGCCGAATATGCAACACAGTTTCGCTTCACGCACGCGTTGTCCAATGGATTTTCAATTATATTCTAGGCCGAATCGTTGACTCCGCCTAAGTAGCTTTACTAAGTTTAGGGCCGTTGGCTAATCGGGTTGTCTTTGGGCTTTGCCCTTTTTGTAGCTAGACTTTAATAAGCATGTTTTTAGGGCGGAGCCCATGAAATAAGCCTAGTTTCCTTGGGGGATGTCGTTTAATTTTTAATATAGTCACTAAACTTAATATAGTCACTAAACTATATTAAACAACAAACTCACTGTAAGGTTCAATAACCTCTAACTCCATATATTGTATAGATTTGGAAGCACAAGTGTTATAAGCTACGTTTAGCGTGACGCTTTCATTTTTTTAGGCTTACTGTTACTCTGCAGGGGCGAAGCTCTCCTCAAAGCGCTTGCGCAATGAAATCGTAAGTTGTTTTATAGTCTAGTTTTATGCATACGTATCTAGCTTACGTCGTATAGGCCTAAACAACTCTCCTTTATTGTCTTTTAAATAATGTTTTTTTAAAAAACTACATAAAAAATAAGATTTTAAGTATTGTATTGCTTTTTATTTCTAAGCCAATACTAATTATTATACGTAATTCAGTATTAAACTAGTGGAAGGCTCAAGCGCAAGGGTCGACCTTCCCACGTCCTTTTTTTTATTTTCGCCTACGACGTANAACTACAAGTTAACATTCCAGGTATTATCTGACTTACGGCCGGATGGTCCAATAAACCAAGGCGAAGCCCAAGTAATGTTAACAGCACAAGCGCAGTTTATTAGGCTACAAGGTAGCTT
>NW_003308469.1:0-1144 GCF_000143455.1 Volvox carteri f. nagariensis | reverse complement strand
AGATGTAATTATTGCAGTTGTTAAAGATGCTTTACCTAATATGCCTGTTAAACGCTCTGATATTGTACGAGCTGTTATTGTTCGTACACGTAAAGGGATTCGTCGTGAAAATGGAATGAGCATACGTTTTGATGATAATGCTGCCGTTATTATTAATAAAGAAGGAAATCCACGTGGTACACGTGTTTTTGGTCCTATTGCACGCGAACTACGTGATAAGAATTTTACAAAAATAGTGTCTCTAGCACCTGAAGTTTTATAATTATATTTAGAATTAAACGTAGTTGTCCCCTTCGTCCCCTTGTCTTCCCCTTTGGTTCATCCCCTAAAGGGGAACTAAAGGGGACAACCCCAGAGGGGGGGGATGCTCCCCTTGTCATCAGTCATCCCCTAAAGGGGAACTAAAGGGGAACCAAAGGGGAAGGGGAAAGAAGACCAAGCGTCTCCGTGTAATTTAATGTAATATAATTACATTCGCCTTACGGCTAATAGTATTCCTGCGGACGACAGCTAACGGCCTAGGCCTACAATGTAGCTATTCTTCCCCTTTAGTTCCCCTTTAGTTCCCCTTTAGTTCCCCTTTAGGGGATGTACGTCTTCCCCTAAAGGGGAACTAAAGGGGAAGAAGGGGGACACACCGTCACACCTCGCGGCCAACGGCCTCCGTGTAGTTTTATTTAGTTTAACAAAATTAAACTAGTCACTTAAGTTTAATTTCGTAGTTAAAGCCCATAGCACGATCCGGCCTTCGGCCGAATGATTTCTACGTAAGGGCTAAGCCCTTTCCTTGGCATCCACGAAGGGGATGAGCGCCTTACGGCTAATTACATACCTAAACAAGGCTTAACCGAGCGCATTTTTCACAACAAAGCCAAAAGTACGGTCTAGGCTTGGTTGTCCCCTTCGGCTCCCCTTGTCATCCGTCATCCCCAAAGGGTGACCTTTGGTGACCTTTGGTGACCTTTGGTGACCTTTGGTGACCTTTGGTGACCTTTGGTGACCTTTGGTGACCTTTGGTGACCTTTGGTGACCTTTGGTGACCTTTGGTGACCTTTGGTGACCTTTGGTGACCTTTGGTGACCTTTGGTGACCTTTGGTGACCTTTGGTGACCTTTGGTGACCTTTGGTGACCTTTGGTGACCTT
>NW_003308468.1:1979-2593 GCF_000143455.1 Volvox carteri f. nagariensis | reverse complement strand
CACATCACCGCACATCACCTCAGGCTCGTGTCAAGGAGGCCAAGGACGAGTTACGCCGCCTGAAAGCCGAACAGCTAGCCGCCCAGTGCGACACCGCCCGACGACTCTTAGAAGGACAATCCTTTCCTCGCTTTGTCGTACTCAACCTCGCGGCCGGCGGAAGCACCGCCGGCGGCGGCGGCCGCGGCGGCGGCCGCGGAAGCCGCGGTGGCGGCGCCGACGGCCGGCCCGTACTCATGCCGGCGCTGCTGGTTGGCGAGACTGAGCCACCGCGGGAAGCGGCGGCGGGGGGTTCAGGGAAGGAGCCACCGCCGCCGTTGCCGTACTACGCCTGCCTGGCGGCGGACAACCGCTTGATGCGCGCCAGTGTGTCTTGTATTGCCGGGGTGTTGTGTGGCCCCGAGGGGCTGGCCAGTGAGGAGGACTCCAGCAAAGTGTGGGCGGCGGTGAAGGCGGTGAGGCCCAACGCGTGGAGCAATGTGGAGGGTGAGTGTGGTGGAGGAGGAGGAGGAGGAGGCGGCGGCGGAGGAGGGTGGTGACAGGGGACAGGGGACAGGGCTCCTATGACTTCTGTGTGTTTGGGGGGATTGAGGGGGGATGGAGTGGGGGAGGGG
>NW_003308468.1:0-1256 GCF_000143455.1 Volvox carteri f. nagariensis | reverse complement strand
GGGGGGGATGTGGATGTGGATGTGGTTGTGCCACGCATCAGGTCTTTTCCGGTCGGACACCCCATACGGATTTCCCTGTCCTCCCGTCCCCGTCTCCTACCCTTTCAACTCCCCCCTCTTCCCTCCCCCCTTTCTCCCCCCTCAACCCCTCCCCTTCTTCCCCCCCTCGGCTCAGGTCCTTGCCGCCCGGCAGGCAGTCAAGGCCGCCATCTCGGAGCTGGAGGTGCAGCGGAGGATAGCCACCAGCGGGGGCCGGGGGCAGGACGGATGGCTGGAGAAGATGGTGGGGAGGGAGAGCGAGTGTGCGTATGTATGTGTGTTGAGTGAGTGAGTGAGTGTGTGTGTGTATATTTGGGGGATGAAAGTGAAGGGAGAGGGGCATGCGGCGAAGAAGTGGGGTGGTGGCTTGGGAGGATCTGGGTCGGGGCTGGCTCGTGTATGGCTGAATGGGGGCGGCGGTGGTGGTGGTGGCGGTGGTGGTGGTGGTGGTGGTGGTGGTGGTGGTGGTGGTGGTGGTGGTGACCGCGGACTGGTGTTTATGGAGGTGGGTGAGTTTAGACCACATGAGTTGAGGTGCGGTGTGGTTGGGGCGGTGCTGTGCCGGGTCGGTTGAACGGAAGGGGTGTGTGGGGGGTTTGAAACTTCAGAAGCCCCGTCTAACCACCTCCGCCGCCACCTCCACCCCCAAAACACTCATCTGGCTCGTCCGGCCTGGCCCCCACCCCGGCCTGCCAGCTATCCCCGCTCCACCCAGCCCCCAGTCCCCGGTACTCAGGTTCCCCCCACGGCCTCCAGCCCTTAGCGGCCAGACAATGCCCAGTGCAGAAATAAACCCCCCAACCCCTAACCCCCAACCCCACATTCAGGCCCGAGCGAAGCGGCTGTTGAAGAAGGCGGAGAAGCTGCGGGCCGAATGCCTGTCCAGCGGTAAATTGGAAAGCACGTGGAAGACCTTCCAGGTACGATATGCCGTACTGAGTACGGTCGTCGAGTTGCGTCAGACAGGGGGAGTCTTCTGGATTGGTTACCAACCGACCGCTTGCCGGGATGGGTGGAGCCAGACGGCGCATGGAGGGCTCGAGATTCCCCCAGGGGTCAGTGGGCGGTGCGGCGCCCCGTGTAGCGTCCTAAGTTTTTTTTTGCGTCATGGTGGTTTCGGGGCGCCTTTTGTAATGGAGGAGGGCGGGAGGGGGTCAGGGTGGCCCCCTTTTTCCCGCCACCTCTCGCCATGCTCCGGTTTACCTCCCCCTCCCCCT
>NW_003308467.1:2049-2599 GCF_000143455.1 Volvox carteri f. nagariensis | reverse complement strand
GAATACGGGCTCGTAAACGGCGAAGAACGCAAAAGAATCGATCAGAAGGAGCAAGAAGCTGGAAAGTATTTCCGCGTAGTGAGGAGGGGAATCACGAGAAGCACAATCGAAGAACGGACCTGTAGGAAACGCGTACGGCATTTGTTTCGGAGCGGAATCGAATGACGCATCGAAGCGCACATCGAAATGCACGCTAAAGCTTTGCAGGCTGAATTGCGCACCGAATTACGCATCCAGACCCGCGTGAATCGTGCACTTCGGCTTCGGATTCGGCGGGCGCAAGCGTGTGCTTCGGCCAACCATTTGAATCGTACGCAAGGTTCACAGTCGAATCCCGCAAAAAGGTCGTTCACATAACGAGCACCGAATTAAAATAAAGAGAAAAAAATAAAGAGAAAAAAAAAGAGAAAAAAAAGTGCGCGAACATCGCGCTCAGGGTTGAACCGGCGACTTGGTGGACAGACGGACGCCGGATCGGCCTAAGGCCTCCGCTTTCCTACTTCGTAGGAGCTACGGCGACTAGAGTGCGCTGTTCGCGCGAGTGGGCCGC
>NW_003308467.1:0-1447 GCF_000143455.1 Volvox carteri f. nagariensis | reverse complement strand
CGGAGCAGACGGACGTGGTCCAGCATCTTGAAGCGGGTCAGCAGCACATACAGGGTGGCGCGCTTGATGCCGTTGGGTGGGACAGCGAGATCCACCAGCCAGCACTCGTCTTTGAAGCTGCGGCCTTGCACGAAGTAATCGGTGACCGCCTGGCGGTCGCCGAGCGGCACGTTCAGGCGCCGGATCTGCTTTGTGATGGTGCCGTACCCGGCGGCAGGCATCTCCACCTCGGCAATGCAAGACGCCCGGGGTGACAGGATGAAGGCACCACCCCTGCTGGCGTAGTCTCCAAGGCCCTGCAGCACGGTGCCGGGGATGTGGCCGCTTATAGGCCGCACAATGACGGCCGCCGGAAGGTACTTGAGCCGGCGGTAGGGGCCACGGCCGTCATCGGCTGGCTCGTGGCCATCCTCAAGCAGGCCGCAGGCTTCCACCTCGTTGTTGTGGCTCGCTCCGGCATCGGCAGCTGTCATATCAAGGAGGATGTATCGGGCGCCATGGTAGTACCACGTGTCGGCGGTGGTGTGGCCAAACTCGTGATCCTTGATCCGCATTGCAACTGCTTTCTCCACGTGTGTCAGGGCCGGTTCCGCAGCAGCACCGCGCTTCTGGACAGGGACGTGGTCCGCATTCCACACCACAAGGCGCTGATTCTTGCGCTGTGCCTCCAGCATGATGAGCCGGGTATTGAGTGTGTGGCGTGGTTCGTTCCTCTGCAGCACGACGCGCGGCTCGAGGTGTGCCAGGTCGGCCAAGTCGACGATGGCGCGGCTGTTAAGGTCGTCGACCATCTCGGCTATGCGCTGCTCGGTGGCTGGCTCACCGCCAAACATAGAGGCATACTCTGTCAGGCGACGACCAGAGGGGCTGCTGTCCTGGCGCTGCTGCTTCTCCAGCAAGAAGACCGTCTTAGCCAGGGATCGGTAAACCTGGAAGCCCTCAAGTATGCAGCTCTGCGTCTGTGGGACGGCCAGGGGCCGGCGTGCTGCTGCTTCGGGTTGCTGCTGACCGCCTTGAGATCCAGCGGCGGCCTCATTAGGGTCGTCATCGTTGTCCTCCTCTCCGTGCAGAGGTTGCGCGGTTGGGACAGAGGGCGAGAACTGAGGGTTGCATTCCACAGCAGCGGCGTACTTGTAGAGGGGCGGGCCACCTGGCTTCGGGTGCTGGAACTCGTCGCCCGTGTTGGCGCTAGGACGGCCGCTGAAGATGGTGGCGGCGGGGTGGTCGCTGGCGAGATGCGGTGGCGGCAACAGGTGACGAGTGCAGGACTGG
The DNA here is from genome assembly GCF_000143455.1 of Volvox carteri f. nagariensis. Taxonomy (NCBI): domain Eukaryota; kingdom Viridiplantae; phylum Chlorophyta; class Chlorophyceae; order Chlamydomonadales; family Volvocaceae; genus Volvox; species Volvox carteri. Next base: position 175 of record NW_003308467.1, on the reverse strand, counting down.
TTGCACACACCCAGGTGGTCCAGGCTGTTCATGCCGATCTCGTCAATGATGAGTGCACCATCGCCGACATTCCGATGCACCTGTAGGCTGGCTGCGCTGCCTTTCCTGACGCTGTCCGCTCGGTTGCTGCCAGCAGATAGGGCAAACATGGCGTGGGTAGAGAGGCTGCGATGCA
>NW_003308466.1:1865-2604 GCF_000143455.1 Volvox carteri f. nagariensis | reverse complement strand
CCAACGACATGCTGGTGACGGCGGACAACCTGCAACCTGCCCAGTTTAAATGGGGGGGACTAACGGCTCACCTCGACTGTAATCACAAATTTAGATGCTTAATTCTCCATACTGACATTCTCCTTACACTTCATCAATTGCTTATACTTTACTGTTGCAACAACTAGCAATGTGTGGGCAATTTGCACTGTACGACCAATGCAAGAAAACAAACCGTTTCAATCATTGGAAAAGGCACACAGCCCACATGCTTGCTAATGCCAGCCGATAAAAACTTTCGCCTAAAGCTTTCCAAGAACAAGGGGCAGGAGAGAGGGGAAAGTGCGGGGAAGTGAGGCGGCAGCCCCACGACCCCGCACATCCCCCCCAAGACCACCTGGCCACCGACAGGCAATCATGATAGGGATGAGCGGGAGCCAAAGGAAACATTTAAAAGCATGATAAAAAACAATGCTGACGCACCAGTCTGGACACTCACACAGACGACACCACTGCATGACCTGCCAAGGGCTGCAAACATCTCATTGACACTGACAACCCTCCTAGCCCAGGCCTGTTCTTGTTTCCCATTAGCTCCCATCATTGCAGTGTGCCCAAACAAAACTCCTTCCCTTCCGCTGCCATTGCCGCCATCACCATCCCCGCCATCGCCACCACCTGCCATCGTCACCCCTGCCACCATCATCGTCACCACCGTCGCCATTGCCACCGTTGCCATCCCCACTCGTCACCATTGCCG
>NW_003308466.1:0-817 GCF_000143455.1 Volvox carteri f. nagariensis | reverse complement strand
TCGCCGCCGTCGCCATCCCCACTGCCGCCATTGCCGCTGTCGCCATCCCTGCCATCGCCGTTGATCCCGCCGTCGCCAGGAACGGCAACGGTGGCAGTGGCGATGACAGGGATGGCGACGGTGGCAGTGGCGATGGCAGGGATGGCGACGGCGGCAGTGGCGATGGGGGGAACGGTGACGGTGGCAATGGCGACGCTGTCCCCATCCCCTCCATCGCCTACCATCGCCGTTCCCCCCATCGCCATCCCTGCCATCACCATTGCCGCCGTCACCATCACCATGGCAGGGATGGCGACAGTGGCAATTGTGATGGCAGGGATGGCGACGGCAGCAATGGCAGCAGTGGGGATGGTGATGTCAAGGATGGTGATGGTTGCAATGGTGCCGGTGGGGATGGCAACGGTGGCAATGGCGATGACAGGGATGGTGACGGTGGCAGTGGCGATGGCAGGGATGGCGACGGCGGCAATGGCGATGGCAGGGATGGCGACGGCGGCAATGGTGACCATCCCCACCATCGCCATTGCTGCCGTCGCCATCCCCACTGCCACCATTGCCGCTGTCGCCATCCCTGCCGTCGCCATTGATCCCGCCGTTGCCAGGAACGGTGACGGTGGCAGTGGATATGGCAGAGATGGCGACGGCGGCAGTGGCGATGGGGGGAACGGTGACGGTGGCAATGGCGACGCTGTCCCCATCCCCTCCATCGCCAACCGTCGCCGTTCCCCCCATCGCCATCCCTGCCATCACCATTGCCGCCGTCGCCATCACCATGGCAGGGATGGCGACAGTGGCAATTGTGATGGCAGGGATAGCG
>NW_003308465.1:0-2624 GCF_000143455.1 Volvox carteri f. nagariensis | reverse complement strand
CTGGCACATGGAGCATGGTGGGCTGCCCCCCAACCGTACGCTGGACGAAATAGAACGCCTAACGGCCCGCCTCGTCGACCGGCAGCAGGGCCCAGAAGACCCCGGCCGCCGCTTGACAGGGGTGCCTAAGGATCTCTTGACCGGCCACCCGTCGGCTGGAGGCTTTGGCCTGCTGCCCCTCCAGCAACACATCCAGGCTCGGCATGCGGTATGGGCTGTGCGCTTCATCATAGCGGCCCTCGGGCTATCTAACGCGTCATGTGGGCCAGGGACAGGTGGAGCTGCAGGAACCACAGGTGGTACCGGGGGGCACGGGAGGGCAGATGGTGGTCTCCATCCCTGGGTCCGGACGCTCTCCGCCTATATGCTGCTCACCCACCCCGCCTTCCAACCGTGGGCCCTGACGACCGCCAGCCAAGCCGGGCCCCGACTCGGCGGATGCGATCTACCCACGGATATCAGCCGGATTGTGGGTGCCCTGGGACACCTACCACCGCTCCGGGATATCGAGACCAGCCCCCTGTCCCCCGGACCGTGGTGCTGGGCAACCGTGTTGTGGGGTAACCCGTTGCTCCCCAATACCGGTGAGGCAGACCCAGACAGTTTGAACCGCCGCCCGGGCCTGGAGACGCACTTCGTGGGGATCGCTACCTGCAGGAAACTGCAAACGGTGGGCGACCTAGTGCGGGTCTGGGACCTAGTGGTGCATACTCGAGTGGCCTCCCTCCCCAGGTCGACCTGGCCCGAATGGGTCAGGACACACCTCGACCCATCAACCCCAGCACCCACGCGGGACAGGTCAGCGACCCTGGCAGCCCTTAAGACGCTACATGGCGCTATCAACCCGGCCTGGCTCGAAGCTGCAAGAGCAGTGGAAACCCAACAGCAACAGCAACCCCAGCCGCAGGCACAGCTGCAGCCACAGCCACAGCCGCAGCCACAGCCGCAGCCACAGCCGCAGCCACAGCCGCAGCTACAGCCGCAGCCTCAGCCGCAGCCACAGCCGCAGGTACAGCCACAACAGCTGCAAACACAACCACAGCTACAGACACAGCATCAGCCGCAGCCACAACAGCAGCAACAGCCGCAGCAACAGCTACAGACGCAGCCGCATGAGCAGCAACCCCAACAGCAGCAGCCAGAGAGGCCAACGGCGGGGGATATGGCGGCTCCAAGCACCCCCAACAGCACTCAGGCGATGGCTATGATCCTAAAGCGGGTCGGATGGCCCAGCGGAAGTCCCGACACTTCCCACCGACGCGGCACTATCTTATCCAAGCCTTTAACCGTTAGTTCCACGTTTACCGGCTCCTGGCCGGGGTAGAACTCCACTCCGCCTAGCTGTAGGCGCCCCTCCCTGAGAAGCTCGCTGCTGGTGAGCCTTGCCAAGCTGCCCGGTGGCATCAGGACTGAGATCTCCATCCCAACGCGCTTATCCTTCATTGGGAAGATGCGCCGCTTCGTCACTGCGGGCCCTTCCAATGCCTCCAGATCCGCGGATTTTGCCCATAATTTCAACTTAGAAATTATGTGCTCTACAAGTCGCCCATAGCTCTGAGCGTAGACATCTGAAATGTCGGAGCCCGGTGGCCAATGCGCGACCAAATCCCATGTCTCCGGACAGAGCACGAAGAGCCGCTCCGTCGGTGACGCGAGAATGTTAAGTTCGAGAGGAGTAAATTCCTCTCGTTTTACTTTCCTCTGGGTCGTTTGCGGCCTTGTGGCCGTTGCTGTCTTCCGACCAGTTTGAATTTTCGGCCCGTCAGCGGTCTTCGCCGCTCTAGTTTGCAACATTTGTTGCGTCGAATTTAATATGGCATTTAGAAGTTGTAATCAAAATAGCCATAAAGATTTCGGACCGTGGTAGCGGTAGCGGTCAGGGCTCTAGTCGCAGTATGGTGCGGCTAAGGGGGTGTTTCCACTTGGATTAAAAGTCGCGGATTAAGGTATTTTTAAGCCGCGCCAATCCACCGCTAATCCGTCGGAGTGTTTCATACGTCTGGATTAAGAAACGGATTGAAGTACGACACTTGCTCATTCCGTGCATAAAATGCAAAAACGAGTATTGCCAGACATTACAAAGACTATCAAGTATCAACATGAAGGCCTTGTAGCACCTTTGAACGACACCCACGGTGTGGTGCATAATGCCGAACAAGAAGCACAAAGCTTCCACAAAACTAGGAACACCTACAGCCTTTATAAAGGATAACCTTCCAACCTATCACTCAGGCTTTTTATGAGGCGTCGTGAAAAGTGTTAATCCGAGATTGTCAATTTGATACCTGGTGGTCACCAGGTAGCAAATGTTTCGCACCAAGTTTGAGCTTTTAGTATAAGCAGAAAGCTCGCATTTCATAGCATATTAATATATAATTAATCCACGAAGTGCGTGAATACGGACGGAAATCTTTAACTAATCGCGCCAACTTTAATCCGCCTAATCCGTCTTAATCCGCGCGATGTTTCCATATGCGACGGATTAAGCCTTAATCCGCGACTTTTAATCCAAGTGGAAACACCCCCTAAGTTATGCCCATATGTATGTATGTATGTATGTATGTATGTATGTATGTATGTATGTATGTATGTATGTATGTGTGTATGTATGTATGTGTGTATGT
>NW_003308464.1:1129-2759 GCF_000143455.1 Volvox carteri f. nagariensis | reverse complement strand
TCATTTGCATTTCACTCCACAGACTCCAGACAGCGTTTACAAACCTATCTAACCAACACTTGGAGCTCTAAATATCTCATCGCATCTCTTCCTTTCGCTTTCATGCTTTATGCGTGCGTCCAGTTACACGCGGCCGGCGGCGTTTGTGAAGTAGTAGGCTGCTGCATGCTGAACCACCGAACAGCCAGCAGCGCTTCCAACAAGTTGCCTGGCCCTCCGCTTTCCGGACACCATCACACAGAATACCATATTACCATCAACTTTGAATTGGATGGGAGCGGCGCTATGTCGTTGCGTCTCGTGCGGCGCCCCAAGCAATGCCGCTCGCCCCGATATTGCCGCCAGCACCGCAACTTTTGCCAGCAGCAGCAAGCCAAATCAAATCTGCGATCCTCCTTAGCAACAGCAGCAGCAGCTCGAGCTCGCACCGACTGCGGAGGGGCCCGAGGGGGCACAGCGCATTGCTGCCCCATGGGTCCTTCCAGCGCACCTCAACGTCACTTCGGACCTTTCGGCCACCAACGCGCAGCACCTTTGCCAGCTTCCCGCCATTCTCGAAGATTCGTCATCGTCCTCAGCTGTCGCTGCCGCGACCGACTTCCTTAGCCTTAGAGCTGCAACGGCAGGCCTTAGCGCAGCAGCAGCAGCAGCAGCAGCAGCAGCAGCAGGAGCTATTAGTCATTAGGAACAGGCCCCAGTTCAAGCATTCCAACGCGAAGCCGTCCAGCAGAGGCAAGTACGGCGGGACCTGCCGCCGACGGCACCGCTGCCGCCGCCGCCGCGTTGCACCTGGCAGGACGCGGTCGCCACAAGCAGTATTGGCGCCCCCGACAGCCCCTTCGCCGCCACCGCCGGCGCCGCCACTGCCGTACCAGCCTCCGTACCATCTGCCACCGGGGGAGTTCCCGGGGTGTTGGGGCGCCTGCGACCCCGCACCCCGCGCGCGTTCCTGCTCGCCGACTTGCCGCGCGCGGCTCCTGCGGCAAACAACAACGATATCAGCAACAACAACAACAACAACAACAACAACAACAACAACAACAACAACAACAACAACAACAACAACAACAACGGCTCTGACAACCGCCCGGGCCACGGGACCGTGGCTCGGCAGCAGCGACCTTCCCGCAGACATCAGCCGGATCGTGGGGGCACTGGGTCACTTACCGCCTCTGGAGGACATTGGCAGAACCCCTCTGGAACCCGGTGATTGGTGCTGGGCGGCGGCGCTGTGGGGCAACCCACTGCTGCCCAATGCGATCAATGCTGCAAGCACCGAGGGCCCCAGCCATCGACCAGGCCTGGAAGCATACCACGCAGCACTCACACCATGCAGGAAACTGCGCACGGTGGGGGACCTGGTACGGGTGTGGGAAGCGGTAAACACTAGCCAAGCCATCACCCTCCAGGGAGCAGCCTGGCATTCGTGGGCCCGTGAGCACCTCGACCCAGCCACAGACCCCGCCCAGCTGCAGGACAAGGATGCCGCCCTTGCAGCTCTTGGAGCCCTGCACAGCGACATCAGCCCGACCTGGCTGGAGGCAGCACACGCGGTGGAGATCAGGCTGCGACAGCAACAACCAGTGGAGGAGGAGGGGCCCCAGCAGCAGCCACCAGGGGATCCTCAGAG
>NW_003308464.1:0-1005 GCF_000143455.1 Volvox carteri f. nagariensis | reverse complement strand
TAAACAGATTACGGGCGATAATACCGCCCGTTGAGGCAGAGGGGCTACTCGGGCCGCGAATCAGCAAATGCCCGCAACGGGCACTCCCCAGCGGCGTGAAGGTGCAAGAAATCAGCATCTTGATCCGGAAAGGTGGTCTCGCAATGCTTACCACCTCGCCAGCAGTCCGGAGGGGACGGCTTCACCTGGGGCCAGTCCATCTCCTACCCAGCAGCCCCCCGGTGGAAGTGGAGCTGCCCATCACGAACCTGTACAAGGCGGAACGGCCCTACTGGGAGATCAAGGGGATCCCCACCTACATGGATCACAGAGTCATCCCTGGTTTCCTTGCCGCCTGCTACTCCACTCAGTGGTTCCGGTGGGATGAATCAGACATCCATGAGCTGAATCCCACTATGATGGCAGACACCTGGCGAGTCAAGGTGGCGCAGGACACCCCCGGTCTACCGGTTGAAAAACACTTCGAACTCGGCAGGCCGGGGGAGGCAACCAGGCCCGGCATACTGAGGGCTTCCAGACTGAAACGGACCGATCAGGAGGGACCCTTCACTATGCCGTGCAAAGCACCACCAAGGAAGGAGCTGGCGCGCCAGACACAGCAGTTACAGCAAATGCGACAGCAGGGCCGTGCTGCACAGCCTGCTGCTGCCCCAGGCCAACCAGGCCCCTCAAACGGGGGAGGGCCCTCGTATGCAGCGGCCGTGATGCGGTCAAGATGGGGCATGGAGACGGCCATGGGAGCAGGACCCCAGCTTGCACCCATGGGGAGGGGTCTCAACCCGGAGCTGCAGCCGTATATCACACCCCCACCCGTGCCGCCTGCATCAGCCATCACCACCACCAATGTGGCCGCCATCATTACCACGGCCGCAAACACCCCAGCCGCCATAGCAGCTACCAATCATGCAGCCAGCAACCCCGCCGTCCCTGCGCAGCCAGGACAGGCGGCCCCTGCAACTGCTGCAATGGTGGGACCCCAGCAGGCCCAGCCCCGGCTGCAGGCCC
>NW_003308463.1:1113-1802 GCF_000143455.1 Volvox carteri f. nagariensis | reverse complement strand
GTTATGTTACTAATTGTAGTCGTCAAGATCATCTACTACGTTGTAGTTACTAGAACGCGGGCAAAGCCGTAAAGCAAAAAAAGTGCCACGAATTCCTACAAGATCTTGTGGTCCGTTGGACCATCCTGCCTATTTTTGTAATACAAATTACCTTTAAAAAATTCTACTTTCACGGCATTTATATATAAGCGCCTAATTTATTTTAATATAGTTTCGTGTAAAGAACGTAGCTAATACCAAAGGGGACTCCGTTGTAATGGATTTGTCGTTTCTATTGTTTAACTATAAACGAGTAGCTCTTCTTCCCCTTTAGGGGAACTAAAGGGAACCCCGCCCCCCTTCGGTTCCCCTTTAGGGGATGAATGCGTTCGCCGCTACCCAAGTAGGCCTCCGGCTGAAGCCTAGTTGTAGTTTTTCATCCCCTCCGGGTTTTCTAACCCCCCCCCTTTTGGGTGCCCCAAAGGGTTTGTCCCCGAAGGGGAAGAAGTTTGACACCCTTCGGTTATCCCTTTGGGTCACCCAAAGGGGACGGAAACCAAGAAGACAGCCTCAGCATTTGGCGGTAGGTCTGATGATGGGCCTCCGGCCAAACCTACATTCCCTTTGGGGATTTTACTGACCTTTATTTTTTTAGCCCAGCGTACGCGTCAACAAAGTTTACTATTAGCGGAGCCATAGACTTGGTGTTT
>NW_003308463.1:0-553 GCF_000143455.1 Volvox carteri f. nagariensis | reverse complement strand
CCTTTGGGAACCCTTTGGGAACCCTTTGGGAACCCTTTGGGAACCCTTTGGGAACCCTTTGGGAACCCTTTGGGAACCCTTTGGGAACCCTTTGGGAACCCTTTGGGAACCCTTTGGGAACCCTTTGGGAACCCTTTGGGAACCCTTTGGGAACCCTTTGGGAACCCTTTGGGAACCCTTTGGGAACCCTTTGGGAACCCTTTGGGAACCCTTTGGGAACCCTTTGGGAACCCTTTGGGAACCCTTTGGGAACCCTTTGGGAACCCTTTGGGAACCCTTTGGGAACCCTTTGGGAACCCTTTGGGAACCCTTTGGGAACCCTTTGGGAACCCTTTGGGAACCCTTTGGGAACCCTTTGGGAACCCTTTGGGAACCCTTTGGGAACCCTTTGGGAACCCTTTGGGAACCCTTTGGGAACCCTTTGGGAACCCTTTGGGAACCCTTTGGGAACCCTTTGGGAACCCTTTGGGAACCCTTTGGGAACCCTTTGGGAACCCTTTGGAACCCTTTGGACCCTTTGGGACCCTTTGGGAACCCTTTGGGAACCCTTTGG
>NW_003308462.1:0-2629 GCF_000143455.1 Volvox carteri f. nagariensis | reverse complement strand
CATCGTTCGTCTTGCATCATGTTGAAAGATAACACTACACGACTTTCCGGGTTGCAAAAGTAATGATGCATAGCAGCAATGGACCGGAACCACCAAGCGCAGCCTGTTTCCTGGACCATCGCGATTGTCTCCATATGACGAACATTGATGTTTGGGCCGCTCGCTGTTGACAACCGGAGTGGCGTCATTGTCGTCGGCTGGCTGCAGCATTGCGCCCACATTCCCTACGACCTCTATACCGTCTTTATTAACGTCGCTAATGGCTTCAGTGATTTTTTATATCTGCTTTAATGACCTAACACGCTTTGGGAGCTTCGGGTCAATGTTTTGCAGCGTTTGGTCCGGTCAGAAACAGTCCGATTCCTCGTTGACTTTCGGGCGTGAGCTTCCTAGCAGTATCCATGGCATTAAAGTACTATGATATGGTTAATATGTATGTCTCCTGTGAGATTCTAGCGGCTTTGGCACGGACAGTCCATTTTTGGCTGGAGGAATGAACTTGCACGGTCGGAACATTATTCATTCTTAACTTTCAGGACCACGAACATTTTTTTATTCCGAATTCGGAATATATTCCGCAAAAAAATAACGCTGGATCGGGATGATTACCGCCTGCACCCCCCTTATTTTCGTCTCCTAGAGCGTCTGTTTGGGCCGTATGATGTGGATCTGTTTGCCTCGCATCTCAACACGCATGTCCCGCGTTTCTTCTCGCGTTTTCACTGCCCCGGTTCGGCCGGCGTGAACGCCTTGCTTCAGCCCTGGGGTGGTTTGAATGCTTACGGCTGCCCGCCCTTGGATCCAGACGTGTTGTTGGCCGTGGTGCAGAAGGTGCACGAAGAGAGGGTGTGCATCACTTTGGTCATGCCATACTGGACGGCGCAACCTTGGTGGCAGTTGCTGATGGAGCTGGCGGTGGACGTGGTGTTTCTCCCCTCGAACACGGAGCTGTTCGCACCGGGAGAAGGGGGGTCGAGCCGCTTCCTGCCGCCCCTGCAGTGGCAGGTGGTGACGGTGCGAGTGCAGTGATCGACTGGGCCCTCCTGCGCAGCACACGCAGTGGTACTGCCCCGGTTCCCCATTACGCATTAGACTTTCGTGCTGCGGCTGCTCCCCCGGTTGTCACGAACCTGTTAGTGGGAACCTGTTAGTGGAGCAGCTGCAGGCCGCCGCCCCAGGTCAGGACCACCCGGCTCGCCTGGAGCAGATTGCGGCCGTCATTATGTCTCGAGTAGGCTCCAAGACTTGGCAATCGTATGCGTCTCATTTGCGGCATTCATGCGTTTCTGCGTCAGTGAAGACCTTGAGTTCTTGCCGGCGTCCCGGTATACCGGGTTGTTGTGGGCACAGTACCTGGCTGCCTGTGGCTCTGTTCAGGCTCGCACCGTGCAGCCCTATTTCAGCGCGGTTAATACAGTGCACGATTTGTTAGGGCTGGCTAAGCCGTGTGATGGGGATAATGTGCTGGTTCTCGGGGTTCTGCAAGGGCTGGGAGCGGCTGCAGGTCTCGCTGGCCCCAACCTCGTCCCTTGTCCTCGCCTTCAGTGCTTCGGACGCCTGGAGGCTATACGACCGGCTCCCGTCCGTCCCGATTGCGTCGGATTTGTTTGTTCCTCTTCTGTTCGTCGTCCTTGGCTTCTGTCTATGTTTGCGTCCCGACACCTTGCTGTCTGTCGTCTGGGCGCGGGTTTCGGTTGTTGATGAGGAGCCTGTGTTTCAGTACAAGCCTTTGCACTGGAAAGGCAGTATTATGGCCCCTGCGTTGGCCCCTGTGTTGCAGTTCCCGCTGGGGGGCCTCCCGTTTCTCCGGGTTGCCCTCCTGCACAGGCTGTCCCGGGACCCTGCGTGTTTGTGGCCGGAGCGCCAGACGATGCAGGAGGCCGAGCGCTGGTTCGATCGTGTTTTGGCGCAGTGTGGCCTGGAGGGCCTTCGTTCCATCCACACCCTTTATAGTTTGCGGCGGGGTGGTGCCTCGGCCGCCCGTGCGGCAGGAGTGCCACTGGATATCATCGAAGCATTTGGTGGCTGGGCCGCAGGCTCGTCGGCGTTGTGGGAGCACTACCTCGATTTGGGGGTCCGTGGCTGCCCTCGTGCGGTCGCCTTCTTTGGCCCTCTCGCGGCCCGGCGTGTCGCGTGTACTTTAACCGCTGAGAGGGGTTGTCTTTCCTTTGGCAATAGACTCGTAGCAGGAGCTAATGCGGGCTATGCGAAGCTTGAGCCGGATTAGCTAAGGCGTAGGGCCTTACGGCCATTAAGTGATATGACTTGACGCCGGCGATCCGTGTCCTCAGGATCGCCTTTTGCATAAATAGCGCGTGATGCAGGTTTTCTGTATCTTGTTTTTGTTGATGCGAAGGGTTGCCGTGTCGCCCTGTGGCCTGTTTGGGTAACTTGTCAGACTATCGTGAGTGACAGCTGAGGCCGGTCTGAGGTCGTATGTTAGACTGAGTGACAGCTTTGGACCTGTCTCGGGAGGCCCGTCAAAACGGCTGTTAAGTTCTAGCGTACCGGTAGCTCTCGTCCTTTGGGATAGGCTTTCCAAGCCTTTATAAGTCTCTGCTGTTTATCGGTAACAGTACCTCAGATTCACACGTTTACGCCTAGGCAAAGGGGCTTTCGGTGGTAGGTC
>NW_003308461.1:1966-2736 GCF_000143455.1 Volvox carteri f. nagariensis | reverse complement strand
GCGGCAGACCGCAAGTCGGAATGCCCGTGCAGGCAATGGTACGCAAGCTGGGTGAAGTTCGGTGCTGTCTGTGATGTTTATCCCCGAAGCGCCAGCGGCCTCAGCAATCCGCCCCACAGCCGCGGGCTTCATCGGGGCACACCGCAACTCTTCGGAGGCCCCGTGCATTGGCCAAAGTAAATGTACAAACAAGCAGCTTGTGTATTTCATAGAGAAATGAAAGCAAATTATGTTGGCCTGCTGGTGGCAACTCGGATTGCCCATGCCGGCAAATGGTAACACAAGCTGGGTGTTCGAGTTATCCTACGCCGTCATCTCAGATTTCCATTATGAGATACGCGGCAGCTTTCGGGATGAAATTTAGCGCGAGAGGCGTTGATGTGACTTTTGAGGTCGGTGAATGGAGGCAGCTAAACTTGTTTGTGCTCATACGGTCTTTGTTAGCTACATGCGAGATACCTTGCAATAGAGAATGCTGTATAGTACCTATAACGCGTTTCAGCCGGGCGAGATATTATGTTTGGTCCGTTACACACACACGAACACACACACACACACACACACACACACACACACACACACACACACACAGACACACACACACACACACACACACACACACGGACATGGGCAATCCTACAGGTCGGGGCCCCCCTGGGCGCTTCGCGCTGTGGCCCCGCCCAAAAAGAAGTGACACAGACCAGTGACAGTGACAGTGACAGTGAGGGACCTATGGGAAAACGAACGAACGGGTTTCGGGACGTCAAAGA
>NW_003308461.1:0-1090 GCF_000143455.1 Volvox carteri f. nagariensis | reverse complement strand
ANTTATTAGAATGGCAGGCGTTCTCTACTAATTCTAATATTATTTCTAATTAGAACGTTAGAAATAATATTAGAAGACCTGGGGTAACTTCTCAGGGAGGGGGACTTTTCACTTCGGAGTTTCACCATGGTTACGGCAGATGCTAACCCAGGTGTTTTTAACGGTTTTTACGGGGCTACGACACCCGTAAGCAGGACTTCTCAGCCAAACCCCCGGTCGAAGTGACCTCTGGGTCACTAATTTCGCCTTTAAACTGTCTTAGACTGTCTTGAACTGTCTCTGTGTACGCCTTCCCAACATCTTTGGTACCTGAACCAAGAGTCCAAGAGTCCAGTCCTGATTGTCTGCAAAGCAACACCCAACACACAGTCCGGACATGCCAAACCTGTCGCCCCAAAACTTCTAGCAAAATCCTCATCAACTCATGCAAATTGCCCCAAGGCTTCCACGGCCCCTTCCTTCACTCCCCCTGCACGTCCAGCCCCTCCAGCAGCTGCATCAGCACCTCCTCATCCTTCCCACCCCGCTCCATCTGCAAGGCCTTCCGGTTCTGCCGGATGTAAATCAGCTTCTCTGCACGCTCCTTGCCCAGCCGGTTGCGGGCCTTGGTGAAGATGTTGCCCCACAGCGACCAGTTGCGCTCTGAGGCGCAGGTCGTGGCGTGCATGCCTCACTGCCCTCCTGCGCCTTGTCTGCTGCCTTGCTGTGCTTCTTAAGATGGTTGGGAGCTGTTGCAGACGGATTTTTGGCACCCAGCACCTCGCCGCAAATGGTGCACTTCAGCTTCACGACTCTTTCTGTCAAGATCACGGTGAAAAACGACCACCAGGAAGCACTGCCTCTTGCTTTTGCACTCTTCAGGGCTTCCGCGTAGGCTGGAGCGTCTAGCTCCTTGTTGCCATAAGTGTATGTTGCTTTAGGAGTCTTCGAAACTGGTGGTTTTGATGGCCCAGCATCAGCATCAGCCATTTTTCCTAGAAAAATGTGCCGTTGCAGGCTGCGGAGGCGGTCTGAATAGCCATTCTAATGGGTGTACGACATTAGAACGTTCTAATCTGTTCTCAAGGGGTCTTCTAACTTCCTCATTAGA
>NW_003308460.1:1611-2670 GCF_000143455.1 Volvox carteri f. nagariensis | reverse complement strand
GATGGTAAACAGGCGGATGTGTGGCGCGGCTACCATCGTACCCAATGGGTGCGATGGTAAACAGGCGGATGTGTGGCATGGCTACCATCGTACCAAATGGGTGCGATGTAAACAGGCGGCGATGGTAAACAGGCGGATGTGTGGCACGGCTACCATCGTACCCAATGGGTGCGATGGTAAACAGGCGGATGTGTGGCGCGGCTACCATCGTACCCAATGGGTGCGATGGTAAACCGGCGGATGTGTGGCGCGGCTACCATCGTACCCAATGGGTGCGATGGTAAACCGGCGGACGTGCGGCACGGCTACCATCGTACCCAATGGGTGCGATGGTAAACCGGCGGATGTGCGGCGCGGCTACCATCGTACCCAATGGGTGCGATGGTAAACCGGCGGATGTGCGGCGCGGCTACCATCGTACCCAATGGGTGCGATGGTAAGCCGGCGGATGTGCGGCGCGGCTACCATCGTACCCAATGGGTGTGATGGTAAACCGGCGGATGTGCGGCGCGGCTACCATCGTACCCAATGGGTGCGATGGTAAACCGGCGGATGTGCGGCGCGGCTACCATCGTACCCAATGGGTGCGATGGTAAACCGGCGGATGTGCGGCGCGGCTACCATCGTACCCAATGGGTGCGATGGTAAACCGGCGGATGTGCGGCGCGGCTACCATCGTACCCAATGGGTGCGATGGTAAACCGGCGGATGTGCGGCGCGGCTACCATCGTACCCAATGGGGCGCACTTTATTGAACTGCTATGCAAGACGTACATGTAACGTGATATGCTATATGTGGTATGCATACCACTGTTCACGGGGTCGGTGTTACACCACTGTATGTGGGATGCTCACCCTGCAGGGTGAGAAATGATGAGCACCTGGACTGAGGAAAATTACAGTGCAGGGGTGGGCATGCAGCTGCAGCACTCACCCCGGTAATGGGAACACCCTCCTGGCCCCTGGGTAGGCAACCTTTAAGGCCAGCTGTTAACCAAACACTAGCAACATACACCTACCCAGCATGGCCATCATTACCTCACTGCTCAATTACCCATC
>NW_003308460.1:0-1318 GCF_000143455.1 Volvox carteri f. nagariensis | reverse complement strand
ACACGACCATACACAGCCCAGCCCCACAAATCTGCATGCTACACCACATGACCCCACGCCAGGACACTGCCCTGCCAGGCACCAATTCTATGTCCATCGTAGGCAAGATTCCCACTAGCGTTGTACACGACCCTGTAATGACTTCACATGGTCAATAACCGCCTTGGTAAGGGGCATAGGTGCATGCTCTCCCCATCCTGCAACACTCATGGCATTGTAGCTTCGGCACAATAAGCAGTAGGCTCGTGGCTTTGTAGGGTGCTGCTGAAGGGTAACACGAACTGGAGCTACATCCTTAGCCAAGTAAAAAGGGTTCGATTTTGACATTCGCAGGACAGGCACATTCATGTAATCATCAAGGAGAGGCAAGGATGGCTCATACCACTCAGAAACCTCCAGCACCACATCGTCAATTTGATCAGTACGGTAGGATGGCAGGCGCCATGCCTTTGCAACCTTTCCAACCCACCATCCAATTTCTGGCACAGCGGCACACTTCCTGCACATGAACCATGTATGCACATCATTTGGATAGGAGTTATCCTTGCTACGCCGGTACACAGCTTTGATGTCGATACAGTCATTTAAGCGTACACCTGCAAGACGCTCACTGAAGCTTGGTGGTACATCAAATTTGTATGGCTCCTTGAGTGCATCACTAGTGCGCCAGATTTCCAACGGCCACAAGTTCCTTAGTACCGAGTCCTGGATGGCCTGCAAGGTGTAATATCATTTGCCGACTTTCGGTAAATACACCATGATGCTCATTTCAACCAGACATAACTACCCATGCACAGCTCAGCCCTTCCTACCAAGGATTTGAAGTCCACTGCTTGTGAGATTCGGTCGTGTGTCAGGACTTTAGATCTTGGAGAATTGCCATCCACCTTCACACTTGCAAGCGCACCTTGCACTTCCTTGCATATGGACTGGAATCAACATTGGCACATTGTGGAAGGATGGTAATCAATACATCCGGCTCAGCAGGTAAGAACGGTTGGACATACAACCCACCCATGACTTACCCCAGCACTGGTATCATGGTCAGGCCACTGAGCCCATAGCCACTCCAGAAATGCAGCCCACAGTTCCTTGTACCTTGGGTCATGTTGAATGTACATTTCATGTAGCTGGGAGCGTTGGACAGATGATAAGGATGCCAGCAGCCTAAGTCCACCAGCTCCATCGATGCGCAAAGGCTCAACTGAGGGAGCCTTTTCATTGCGCCAGGTCCAGCCGCTGTGTATCTCCTTAGTAACCGCTACTCCCTGGGAAGGATACCATCTAGCATGACTGTGCTTTGGTTACGGTAAGCAAC
>NW_003308459.1:1723-2669 GCF_000143455.1 Volvox carteri f. nagariensis | reverse complement strand
TCACGACCTAGCCCACATCTCCGTCAAGTCTGATCTGCTCACCCTGCACGACACTCACATGGCCATCACACTGCCTAGGTCCAAAACGGACCAGGAGGGCAAAGGGCAGACCATCCGGATCGCGCGCGTGGGGGGCGTGGCCTGCCCAGTGGGCTTGACAGAGAGGCTGCTGGCGCTTGGTAACTATGTCCGTGTCCCCAGTTCCCCCGTGGAGGACGTGGGTCCGCTGCTGCGCAGGGTTAAGGCGACACAGCAAGGCCACCAGCTGCAGCAGAGGACCGGCTCTGTTCAGTCACCGATCCCCAGCCTCAGCTATACCTCCTTCCGGGAGAAGCTCGCTGCCATGTGCAGCGCCGTGGGCATCAAGCGCGGCATCATGCCACACTCCATGCGCATCGGGGGAAACAGTGCTGCAGCAGCCAGAGGGGTATCTGAAGAAGCCCGCAAGGCCCACGGTCGCTGGAAGACGGACGCAATGGTACAGCTATATACCCGGCTGGAAGACGATGCCGCACTGGAAACCACGCGCAACCTGGGCCTCACCTGAGTCAGAGGGCCCCTCCTGCTATCTTTTCTGTCTGCAGTAGTGTAAGGCCCTTGGCAGCCCCGGTTTCGCCTCGCCCTGTCCTATCCGGCACCCCGAATGCAACCGTACAGCAAGCCATGAAGGCTATAGGACATAATGAGCAGTTGCTGCGCGAAAAGGGTAGCTACGTCTTACGTTGACCATACGACAGTTGTACGAATGGCGGGCGCGTTTACCATATGTAAGGCGCGGCCTGACCAATGTTTTCTAAGGGATACTCTAGTCATACAACTCCCGAGCACGGTAGCAGGACGCACCGGCCAAGGCAGTTTGTAACGGATATCGCCTTCACTTGGCGTGGATGACTCCCACCCATTTTATCTTGTCAACAACCAGCTGGGTTCCAACCCAACAGTGGGC
>NW_003308459.1:0-1296 GCF_000143455.1 Volvox carteri f. nagariensis | reverse complement strand
CGGAGCAAGATATGTAAGCCCCTGACAGACTGACTGACTGACAGCAGTGAACACCTGGCTCGGCCCCTCGAATGGCGCTTCGCGTCCGGGGCCTCGCCCAAAAATGGAGAAAAAGCAAACAAGGTCCCAAACAAGGACAAGTCGGGTGTCGGCTTCCTCGAAGCCGGAAAAAAGCGGGCCCCCCTGCATCCGTACAGGCCGGTAGCTAGCGCGGCACGTGTGACAATTGATGGGTAGTGTCACCGCGGTGGGAGACGTGCTTTGTTGCAGCAGTGCTGATGGTGTGAGAGCTAAGCTTGCACCGGCGGAACCGTCAGCACCGCCTGCGGGCTCCACGCGAATCGCATCCATCCCGGGTGCATGCCGCATGGACAGTGCGGCAGACCGCAAGTCGGAATGCCCGTGCGGGCAAATGGTAACGAAAGCTGGGTGAATTTCGGTGCTGTCTGTGATGTTTATCCCCGAAGCGCCAGCGGCCTCAGCAATCCGCCCCACAGCCGCGGGCTTCATCGGGGCACACCGCAAGTCTCCGGAGGCCCCGAGCATTGGCTAAAGTAAATGTACATATGCGCAGCTTACGTATTTCATAGAGAAATGTAAGCAAATTTGTCGGCCTGCTGGTGGCAAGTCGGAATGCCCGTGCGGGCAAATGGTAACACAAGCTGGGTGTTCAAGTTATCATACGCTGTCATCTCGGAAATCAATGATGAGTTACCCGGCACCTTTTTCAGATGAAATTTAGCCCGAGAGGCGTTGATGTGACTATGAGCTCGGTCAATGGAGGCAGCCAAAGTTGTTTGTGCTCATACGATCTTTTTTAGCTACATGCGAGATACCTTGCAATAGAGAATGCTATATAGTACCGATAACGCGTTTCAGCCGGGTGAAATATTATGTTTGGTCCGTTACACACTCAAGGCCTGGGAGTTCGAGCTATCATACGCCGCCATCTAAGAATTCAAATATGAGATACGCGGTACCTTTTGAGATTAAGTTTAGCCCGTAGTATAGAAATGCCTTCGCCTGTCAAGGAGAGGTCTCAGTGGTATCCTTGTTGTCGCCCACGCCTGCTTCACTGTAGGCTTCTTCTCAAACACGCACGCTGGGCCCTATGCCCAACGGTGTCGCGATATAGTTGACATTCAGTGGTAAATCTGTGTACTGAGAGTTCCGGACTGAATGCTAAAGTGTGACCGATAATGAAAGCCCTTATGCATTACGTTTACGTTTTACGTTTACAAGCTTCAAGCTTGTACGGTCCAGACGGGCCAAAAGGCTCATGAACCGCCAAACGGA
>NW_003308458.1:1939-2777 GCF_000143455.1 Volvox carteri f. nagariensis | reverse complement strand
GGGCAGCACTCCCTGCTTAAATGGATGCGTCAGCTGCGATTCCTGCATTGTTGTGGATACTGTACATGCTTGGTACAACATCATCCACTTCAATGGGACAAATCGTCCCTTTGACAGGGTTTTAAATGCAGATTGCAGGAAAAAAAGAAAACATAAAAGATAGTAATATGCGTGGCTGAATGCACGTCTTCACACAATAATGTACAGCACGGCTGTTCTGAAAATGGCCCATTTTTCCCCCGGTAGTGTACCCCCAAAAACCCTAAAACAGATGGACTGCCGCGGCAACAACCTGGTCGAGGTGATTCCTGTAGCAAGGGCAGGGGCAGGGGCGGATGGCAGCCATGGCGCTAGCAGCAGCAGCAGGAGCAGCAGCAGCAGGGGCCGTCGTCTTGTGATGGAGACCATCCATCACAAGACGGAGCGCTTTAACAAGGATGAGGCCCTGAGAATTGTGCTCCCTTCGACGCTCTCCCAGCACATCCGGACTTACACAGAGTATGCCCGGCCAGCGCTCCTCAACATGAATCCCAGCATTGACGATGCCAGCAAGGAGCCTCCCTTCCTGTTCCTTGACAGGAAGGGCAGGCCGGTTGCAGGTGTCGACGCCCCATTCACGGACGAATGGAAGCTTATTCAAAGGAAGTATGGTGCACCCTGGCCGACAGTATTCTGCCCCATGAAATTTAGGCACCTCCATGCCACTGTGAGGTTCAAAGACCTGGTGGACAATGTGGCAGACCAGGAGGAGGAAGCCCTCGCAGGGGATGCACTCGTCATGGGAAATTCTGTTGCTGTCTGGCGCCGCCACTACATAAAGGGTCGTGACAGCATCGTG
>NW_003308458.1:0-1391 GCF_000143455.1 Volvox carteri f. nagariensis | reverse complement strand
AGGAAGCGGAGGAGGCTGAGGAGGCTGAGGAGGCTGAGGAAGCGGAGGAGGCTGAGGAGGCTGAGGAGGCTGAGGAGGCTGAGGAGGCTGAGGAAGCGGAGGAGGCTGAGGAGGCGGAGGAGGCGGAGGAGGCAGAGGAGGCGGCGGAGGTGGCGGAGGAGGACAACGATGACAAGGAGGAAGTGCAGCTGCCACTGCAGCAGCAGCACAGGCAGCCAGCCAACAACAGCTGCAGCAGTGGCCATGGCAACATCAACGGCAGGCAATTGATGTGCCCACCCTTGCTGCTGCCACGACGACTGCCAGTGCAGCAGCCACCACAGCTGTTGAGGCTTGGCAAGCGCTGCCACAGTTGCAACGAAACTCCAGGCAAGCGACCACACCTCGGGTCAGGGGGAATTCAAGCATCATTGTCCAAGAAACAGAAGTGCAGCATGGGCCAGCACCTAGTACGGACCTGCAGGGGTGATGATCATGGTGACCCCAGCAGCAACAAGGAGGAGACAGGGCTTGTGTGGCGGCATTGGCAGCAGAAGCAGAAGCAGAAGCAGGAGCGGCTGCAGCAGAAGCAGCAGTTGCTGCAGCAGCAGGTGCAGCGGCTGCAGCAGCAGGAGCAGTGGCTGAAGAAGCAACAGCAGCGGCTGCAGAAGCAGCAACGGAAGCAGATACAGAAGGAGCAGCGACAGCAGCAGCAGCAGAAGCAGAAGCAGCAGCAGAAGCAGAAGCAGAAGCAGAAGCAGAAGCAGAAGCAGCAGCAGCAGCAGAAGCAGAAGCAGAAGCAGAAGCAGAAGCATGATGACGTTCCAACGAATGCGTCGCCTAGGTTGCAGGGGGCCCCCGTCATGCCCTTACACACGCCCTCCTGACCAACCCGGCCCGCCGCGTTTTCCCCCTTTCCCCCCTCGTTTTGCCACCCCCGGACCAGGGCCCCCCACTTCCCTCCACGCTCCCTCCCATCATCCTCCCTTCCCCTTCCATCTGCCCTCCCTTCTGCCATCCTGTGCCTTCCCCTCTGCTGTCCCCTGCATTCCCTTGGCCTTCCCTCCTTCCCTCCCTCCTTCCTTTGTGTGTGAATGTGTGTGCCCCACCATCCGTGTGCTCATGCATTCTCGTACAAATGTGTGTATGTATCATGGGTCAGTACGGGACAACTGGGAATTGAACCCAGACCCACAAGAACGTGGGTGGCACCTCTGCCCTGTTCCAATTCCCGCCCCACCCCGCGCCTGCACTGCCCTGAACCGCCCTGCCCAGCGCCGCCCTCCCCTGGGCAAGTAGGGTGCAGGGCAGGGTGGCGTTGGGCAGGGCGGGTGCAGATGGGGGCGAAGCTGGGCTAGGAGGGCGCATGGGAGGGCAGCGTTGGCTAGGCGGGCGCAGGGAAGGGGGGTGTG
>NW_003308457.1:1640-2663 GCF_000143455.1 Volvox carteri f. nagariensis | reverse complement strand
TGGGGAGATTTGGTTCCCTTTAGGGGATGAAGAACTAAAGGGGAACCCCCTTCGTCCCCCCCTTGTCTTCATCCCCTTTAGTGTTCCCCAAAGGGGAGACGAAGGGGTGTTCCCCTTCTTCATCCCCTTTAGGGGAACTAAAGGGGACGGAGTCCCCTAAAGGGGAAGAAGGGGTTCCCCTTCGGGGATGAACTAAAGGGGAAGAAGGTACGACAAGGAAGGAAACCGCTTACGTAGTAGGACTTTGGTCAAAGCCTAGTTGGACTGACAAGACCTCCGGCCGAAACTACAATACGAGTCTAAGACCCTGTAGGCCTCCGGCCCAAAGACTAGTTGTGGTCCCCTTCGGTAACCCGGAGGGGATTAAAAACTACAACTCAAGATGCTTTTGCCATAGCTGCAGGCCGTACAATACGCTGTAACATTATTGGGCTTCGCCCTGTTTCGTAAAAGGCATAAAACTTTGGGGGCTTGTCGTTTAACTCCGACTTTCACAACGGCCGAAGGTTTTTATAACTTAACGACGTTATACGACCATCCGGCCTAGGTTAAAAAATCACAGCGCAAGCTCTGCGCATTTGCCCAGGGGAAGGGAGACATTCATCCCCTAAAGGGGAACCGAAGGGGGACAACGAAGTAAAGCCTAGTTCACAACGGCGGAAGCCTTTATTTACAGTAGAAACCTTTACTCCTAAGTCGTTAAACTCCCTAGTTCCACAAGTCGCTACGCTCTTGAGACTGCATAATATATATAAAATCTTAATTATCAATTGCAAAGCAATTAAACAAAGTTAAACTATGTTAAACCACAAAAAGGACTTTGCTTTTAATATGTTACTTTTTAATTTTTAGTGATCTTACAATATTTATTTAGCAAACAGAACAGAGCACGTCCTANAGTAAACAGTAAACTTATTCACAAACGCTTAACCATTTACTGCACGGTAACATGGTCAAGATAGACTTTACGAAGCCGGTTGTGGGAGTTTTGTAGAGTCAACGTTGGGCGCTCTGCCATCCCCT
>NW_003308457.1:0-1238 GCF_000143455.1 Volvox carteri f. nagariensis | reverse complement strand
TAGGTAAAGCTGCAAAGCATCGAGGCTGAAAGCCGGTAGCCGAGCGTACTGCGTTGGTCGCTGCGCCGCAAGCTGCGCTTTTTTTTATGTAGTTTATTTTAAACTCCCTTTGGGTCTTCGATCCGCGTTGTGTAGTTGGCCGTTGGCATCCCCTTCGGGGAAAGAATTCAGCAGAACAGCAGCAATGTTGTAGAACGTAGCCTTTGTCCGGTAGTAACACTAGACGCCTGCGCTAAGTGTCAGCGTGTTTTAACCCTAAAGAAAATAAGCTACAAAGTAGATAGTAGCTTAGTTTCCACAACATTAGATCGGGCCAGGGGCCCGATCTAATGTTCGTTGTAGAATCCGGCTTAAAGCCGGATGGTTGGTTTCGGCAATCCGGAAGTAATAGATGACACCTGCGTTTGTCTTCGTCCCCTTTAGTGTTACCCGAAGGGTAACACTAAAGGGGAAGAAGGGGGACAACGCACAAATTGCGCTTGTAGTTCCTTTGGACTATGCTACGCATATGGAGCGACCGTCTATGTGGTAGCTTTTCATCCCCTTTAGTTCCCCTTTAGGGGATGAAGTCATCCCCGAAGGGGAACCCCTTCGTCTTCCCCAAAGGGGAACCTTCTTCCCCTTTAGGGGACTCCGTCCCCTTTAGTTCCCCTAAAGGGGATGAAGAAGTTCCCCTTCGGGGAGGAACACACTAAAGGGGAAGAAGAAGACAACTACGTTAGCTACTCGTTGACTCGTGCTCTCACGTGGATCCCCTAGTTTGGCTTCCTTGTCTTCGTCTTCTTCTTCCCCTTTAGTGTGTTCCTCCCCGAAGGGGAACTTCTTCATCCCCTTTAGGGGAACTAAAGGGGACGGAGTCCCCTTTAGTTCCCCTAAAGGGGATGAAGAAGGTTCCCCTTTGGGGAAGACGAAGGGGTGTTCCCCTTCTTCATCCCCTACGGGGAACTAAAGGGGACGGAGACGAAGGGGAAGAACTAAAGGGGAACTAAAGGGGAACCCCTTCGGTTATCGTCTTCTTTGGGGGATGACAAACCTTCGGTTTCCCCTTTGGTTGTCCCCCTTTGGTCTCGTCAAGTTTGTTACCCTTTAGGGGATGAACCGAAGGGTTGTCTTCTTTAGTGTTCTTCTTCTTCCCCTAAAGGGGAACTTTAGTTCCCCTAAAGGTGATGAACTAAAGGGGAACCCCTTTAGTTCCCCTTTAGGGGATGAACTCCCCTACGGGGAAGAAGGGGTTCCCC
>NW_003308456.1:1710-2677 GCF_000143455.1 Volvox carteri f. nagariensis | reverse complement strand
AAGCTTACGAAACCTGTTCAGATCTGGTTTTACGAACGTCCGAGACGGAGGACGGCGAGACAACAGGCGTGACTCCTGGTTTAGGTTGGGACGCGAGGGTAGCAGCTGTTTTACGTGTCTGCCAATACGAACGCAGCAAATCTGCACAGTTAGTCAGGTTCGACTCTGGTTCCCACGAGTCGTACTCTGGACCTTGATTCTTCCAACGCATTAGGAAGAACCGAGTGCGACGACGCTTTTGTGTCACGTCACGATGATCAAGGACTGCCTCGACTTCGAATTCCAATTCACCATCCACAATCTCCGGTTGCGGAGGTTTCGGAGCACGATCAATCTCATAGTAAGGCCGAAACAGAGACACATGGAATACGTCATGAATACGCGTTCCATTAGGCAAGTCCAAACGATAAGCGACGTCGTTAATCTTAGCCTTAATTATGTACGGTCCGATAAAGCGAGGAAGCAACTTGCGCGGACCTTCAAGACGCATGTGTTGAGTGCTCAACAACACGACGTCTCCAAGCTTGAACTGACGTTCCGAACGCTTGAGACCAGCAAAACGCTTCATACGATCACGTTGTGCAGCCAAACAACACTTAGCACGCTCAAGCGCACCTTGCATGTCAGATGCAAAACGTACGGAAACGGCGTTGCGAAGAGCACACGCCTTCTCCCCCCCCACTTGGCGAGCCAAGAGAGAACTAGGAGTCAGAGGTTCGAAACCGTACATCAGACGAAACGGAGAAGTACCGGTAGAGGAATGCACCCAGTTATTCATGGCGAACTCAGCCATGGAAAGGAAACGAGACCAGGATCGATAATCACCGGCAACGTAGTGGCGCAAAATATCCTCGAGGGTATGATTCAGTGTTTTTTTTTTCATTTAGGGGGGGTCTCAATTTATTCCAACCTAAGTAACAAAGTTGCTAGCGTCGCCGTAATGTATTCCTTAAGAATGGGGCGCTGG
>NW_003308456.1:0-1109 GCF_000143455.1 Volvox carteri f. nagariensis | reverse complement strand
CGTGAATTCCCAAGCAAATCCGGGTCAAATCCCATCGGGATTTGAGGATTTGACCCCCAAAACAATAAGCAATATAATGGTCATGCAAAGATTTCCTCGGGCCTGGAATTTGACGCATTTGAGGATTTGAACCCCCCAAAACAATTATCATCATGCAACATGGCCATGAAAACAATTCCATGCGCAGCCGTTACAATATATTGCATATCTTCGAGCGGCATGTTATGCTCGTGCCAGTCAGTCCTCGCGCCGCATGCCTTCAAACATTTAGTTAGACTTTTACTATTAGAGTTATTCCTCCAAAGCCGGCGCTCACCGCAAAGAGCGATGTCAGACAGCGGCGATGGACAACCCAGAGGTGCGAATTTACTTTTCGGCTTGGACGCCAAGGGGCCTCCACAGGCAACGGATTATGCATAGCGAAGATGTAGGATTAGCTCATCAGGATAGCAACGATGACTGCATTATTATGCAGAAGTGATGGACCTTACGCGAGATGGTGCCGACCGACCCCCACTGGGACGCCGCCGACTGAATAACGGAGCCGCTGTGAGCACGAACAGGTGCTTATGCACATTGGAAGGTCTTAGTACAGTGCACAGGCTTGCGCGGGAGGGCTCCATGCAGCGGGTTACACAGGCCAAGAGTGGACATGACCGCCAACCAAGGTAACCCCACGAGCATGCCATGCCCGGCCAGTGGTCCCTCGCGTCCATGCAACAACGGCACTGGATCTTCACGACGATACGCCATGGACCTGACGGGTGGGTTGCATCCGCAACATCCAGCAGAGGGTCTTGTGTGGCGCGCTCGACCGCATTTACCGTGGGCGCATTCCGTTCGCCACGTGGCTGGACGTTGCACCCATGCGAGATGCGCTACCGCGGCGCGTGCGTCCATCCCATTGGCGTAACGGGACCGTCCGCAGTGAGCTGGTCACGCACGAGACCCAGCAAGTAGCATGGCCATTGGCCCAGTGCCAATTGGCCCCTGGCTGCCATGAAGCACCGTGTCTGTCTGTTGCAACTTGGTAAAAGACGGCCCCGCCTGCGGTCCCGGCTGCTGGTTCTGTGTGAGCATCGCCTGTTGCTGCTGTATGAGTTGGTGGA
>NW_003308455.1:1880-2779 GCF_000143455.1 Volvox carteri f. nagariensis | reverse complement strand
ACACAACTGCCTCACAGCGTTAGCGTTGTGAGTAGTGCTCAAGGTACTCGTTTAATGTCGTTAAATAATATTAAACTACAAACAAGCTAAAGCTACTTCGAGCTACTCATGAGACTTTGCCCCTAAACCTCCTAAGTTAAACGAAAATCTTACAATATGAACGCTAGATTTTAATGAAGGCTTACTAGGTAGCGTTTATTTTTAAAAACCGTTAAAGGACATACGTAGTGTAACTAACTATATTTGTGCGCTAACGTAGTTAAAAAACGTAGAATGAAAAAAAAACGCATCAAAAAGGCGGCACCCAGATTTGAACTGGGGAATAGAGGATTTGCAATCCACGGCCTTACCGCTTGGCTATGCCGCCTTGATTATTAATTATAACAAATAAATTATTTAAAAGCTAGTTTAGCTTTTTTTATTTCTAAATAGCCGTCAAGATATTCTGGTCCGTTGGACATCTGGCCTATAGCCGGATCATTTAATATTATTTTTTAGTACACATATCTCTACTAAACTCTTTGATTTAATGTTTTACGGTGTTTATTAGATATATAGACTATACAATACTTTATTGAACATGGTAAAAACAAAACAAGTTATAACGGAAGAAGACCTGTGTTTTGTTCATAAGCATTTATGTGATGGGTGTATTAATCCAAATGAGTTTGACATGATAAGAAAGATAATGAAAACACAACATAGACAGAAAACTAAAGAAGTTTTTGAGCTGACAGAACAAGAAACTCAATTTGCAGAAGAACTACAATCAAATGAAGACTTTATAAAAGATCTAGAANATTTGAAGCTCCAATATGATCCAAAAGATGCAAAATACCAGACTTTAAAGTATTTCCTAGAGATTTTTCATTATGCACAAAGTGATCGTTATGTAGCTA
>NW_003308455.1:968-1830 GCF_000143455.1 Volvox carteri f. nagariensis | reverse complement strand
GACAATAACCCACAAAAATTAATACAACTTAGAATGATGCTGTTAGTGAACTTGCTAGGCATTACCAATGCACAAGTAGGGTTATGGTTATATGGCCCTCNCAATTCAGGTAAAAGTACTTTTGTTAAATTGTTGAGTCATTTAATAGGGGAAGAACAAATTTATACTTTGTCTGGTTCTCTCCTTAAAAGTGATTTCTTTTTACAAGAATTGGGCTCAAGATCACACATTGTAGTACCAGACTTTAAACAATTGGAAATGCCTCCTACGTTAACGGAGCTAATACGTGTTGGTGTTGGTGGGGATGACATCACCTATTCTCCAAAACACTCTCCTGAAGTAAAGAAGAAAAGAGGAGGTATTATCCTAACAGTCACTAGCAATGTGTGTCCTAACTTGAAGGGTGATACACTACAAGCACAACGACGTATTTTATGGTTACAGACGGGTGAATTTGTAAACAAATTTGCAGGGGTAGATCTAGAAGGGGAATTAATAAGAAATTTACCGGCTATAGTAAGTTGGATTATCAAGACTCCTCTAGAATATTTATTTATGACCCCGTATATATCTGCTCTATCAATGATTACTAATACAGTACCTGGTTGGTGTAGCGTCTTAGAGTTTGTGTATACGAATCGAGACAAGTTTGCTATCCACCCTAGTCTAACAACACCCATGGGCGTGCAAGGTGGTGACGCCGGTACTTCTTTCTATAATGGATATCAGGCATACTGTTCGTTAAAAGGCTTAGCAGCCGCGGAAATGATACGTATTAACTCAATGAGTGAAGTTTTAATTGAAATATTCGCTAAAACATTTTTTTGTCAAATAAAAACACTACATTCACGTAGTGGACTTG
>NW_003308455.1:0-918 GCF_000143455.1 Volvox carteri f. nagariensis | reverse complement strand
GTCTAAAGGATTTGTTTCTTACGTAACCGGCCGCTTGGAGCCCCACTCCCCTTTTAACTACTGTGTGCGTTACGTTCCTCATAATATNTCAGAGTCAGAAGAACTTACCCCTTTAGTCCGTGATTGGTTTATTAACTTAGCGGACAATAACCCACAAAAATTAATACAACTTAGAATGATGCTGTTAGTGAACTTGCTAGGCATTACCAATGCACAAGTAGGGTTATGGTTATATGGCCCTCCCAATTCAGGTAAAAGTACTTTTGTTAAATTGTTGAGTCATTTAATAGGGGAAGAACAAATTTATACTTTGTCTGGTTCTCTCCTTAAAAGTGATTTCTTTTTACAAGAATTGGGCTCAAGATCACACATTGTAGTACCAGACTTTAAACAATTGGAAATGCCTCCTACGTTAACGGAGCTAATACGTGTTGGTGTTGGTGGGGATGACATCACCTATTCTCCAAAACACTCTCCTGAAGTAAAGAAGAAAAGAGGAGGTATTATCCTAACAGTCACTAGCAATGTGTGTCCTAACTTGAAGGGTGATACACTACAAGCACAACGACGTATTTTATGGTTACAGACGGGTGAATTTGTAAACAAATTTGCAGGGGTAGATCTAGAAGGGGAATTAATAAGAAATTTACCGGCTATAGTAAGTTGGATTATCAAGACTCCTCTAGAATATTTATTTATGACCCCGTATATATCTGCTCTATCAATGATTACTAATACAGTACCTGGTTGGTGTAGCGTCTTAGAGTTTGTGTATACGAATCGAGACAAGTTTGCTATCCACCCTAGTCTAACAACACCCATGGGCGTGCAAGGTGGTGACGCCGGTACTTCTTTCTATAATGGATATCAGGCATACTGTTCGTTAAAAGGCTTAGCAGCCGCGGAAATGATACGTAT
>NW_003308454.1:1039-1977 GCF_000143455.1 Volvox carteri f. nagariensis | reverse complement strand
CATATAATTTTTGCTAAAAACATTTAAAACTAGAAGGTTAGTCTTGTGTTTGTTTTTTATCTGAAAACGTGGTTGTAATGAAGATTTAGACGTTTTCGTATATTTTGTAAATAAATTAAAAAGTTTAATTTTTTTCAAAGTTGAAATAGATTTCAGCATGTTTAGGCACAGCCTAAAATTTTTAGCTTTAGTATCTAATGAAAAAAATAAGTTATTCGGTGTTGTTGTGTTAGCGCCTATTAGTTTGTTTTTTTGTAAATAATCTGTTATTTTGCCAAATACAATATTTGGTCGGCCAAAATAAAAAGGAGCGACATTACCTAACAACTGTAAATTTTGTTCCACGATTTGTAAATCTTTTGGACAAGTTTTGTTTGTAATATTTAGTTTTAGTTTATAATCATTTGGTAATTTTAGATTATGTCTTGTAATAACTGTCTGTGGAGTTAGATAATCACCAGTCATCGGGAATGCTTTTAGTAATAAAGGCAATTCATAACGCTTACCAGATAAAACCCAAGCAAAATTCCAACCACGAGCTTTTACAACAATTTCCATTGATTTTGCGTCAATAAGAAGATTCTGTTTAGCTTCGCCCACAAATTTAGGTTTAGGACCAATTACTTTTTTTTGAGCTTGTAGATTTTTAGCATAAAAAAGCCCTTCTAATTCAGATTTAATGACAAGTTCTGCAGTATCACGCATATTTGGTTTTGTTTTTATTGAAGTTATTTGAGCGACTACCTGTTTTTGAAAAACAGATTCTCCATTACGTATAANAAGAACAGTATAAGCAGGAATTTTATACTTTAGAATATCTGGACTAACAGAAACGTGTTGTCCCGTTTTTAATTTCTTGGACCATTCGCTCTGCGGATTATTTTTGTTATAATCTAAAATATGATTTGTACTAAAAATTAAAGTACCATCCGATTTTG
>NW_003308454.1:0-987 GCF_000143455.1 Volvox carteri f. nagariensis | reverse complement strand
TCTTGATGCTACTTTTATATTCGTGTTAGGTTTATAAATGTCACGAGCTAAAACTCGACCGATGATACGATTTTGAGCTGAAACAATTGTTTTATTACCTTCTTTCATGTCTGTTAAAAAAATGCCTTTTTGTGTACCACAATCATAGTGTGAAATAATTACATGTTGGGCAACATCTACTAAACGACGCGTTAAATAACCAGCATTTGCTGTACGAAGAGCAGTATCTACAATACCTTTACGAGCTCCATAACTAGAAATAATATATTCAGTTAATGTTAATCCTTCGCGGAAATTGCTCCTAATTGGGAAGTCTATAATTTGACCTTGAGGATCAGACATTAAACCACGCATCCCTACTAATTGTCTAACTTGAGAAATGTTTCCTCGAGCTCCTGAAAAAGCCATCATGTAAACAGGATTTAAAATATCTGTTTCTTCAAAATAATTAATTACTTCTTGTTTAAGTTGTTCACTTGTACGATGCCATGTATCAATTAGTCTTTGAAAGCGCTCTACAGCCGTAATATCAGCTCGCTGGTATTGATGAACTGTTAATTTTGTTAATTGTTCTGCTTCTAACAATAATGTATTTTTTTTGGGTGGAATTTTTAAATCATCAATACCTAAAGAAATACCTGCTTTAGTTGCATATTCAAAACCCGTTTTTTTTAGCTGTTCTAATAATTCAACCGTTTTATATTGTCCATGTTTTTCTAATGTCCAAGAAACTAGGTTTTTTAAACGACCTTTATCAAATGTAAAATTAAAAAAAGGCGGTGTTTGTTTTTTATTTAAATCTACGGCATTTGTTATATATAGTACAAGTTTTGCTTTCGGACCGACTAGTGATAAATTATGGCAGCAGGACATTTTTGCTACGAAATTTCCTTTTATGACACAACATGAATGTAAATTTACTGAGTTTTTTCGTTTGTAATTATGTATGTAACCATATTGAGACATACTAATACTTTGATTTTTTGA
>NW_003308453.1:1772-2715 GCF_000143455.1 Volvox carteri f. nagariensis | reverse complement strand
ATTTGGTAGGAATTACGGAATTACGGAATTACAAAGTTACTTTGAAAGTAGCCCTAATTACAGCGCTTCCCCTAAAGGGGAACACCTTTAGTTCCCCTTTAGGGGAAGCGCTTGCCGAAGTCCTAAGCTCTAAGGCAAGCGCACACGTCAAGTAACAAAGGCTTCGCCCCAAA
Organism: Volvox carteri f. nagariensis; assembly: GCF_000143455.1. Lineage (NCBI taxonomy): Eukaryota > Viridiplantae > Chlorophyta > Chlorophyceae > Chlamydomonadales > Volvocaceae > Volvox > Volvox carteri. Next base: position 2,542 of record NW_003308453.1, on the reverse strand, counting down.
GAAACGTGCGTAAACTATTTGGCTTCCCTTCGGCTCTTCCCCTAAAGGGGAACCCCTTTAGTTCCCCTTTAGGGGATGAAGTCATCCCCGAAGGGGAACCCCTTCGGGGATGAACTAAAGGGAAGCCCTTTAGTTCCCCTAAAGGGGATGAACTAAAGGGTAACCCCCTGTCCCCCCCTTTGGGCTCCCCTAAAGAGTTTGGCATCCCCTTTGTTCTTCTTCCCCTAAAGGGGAACCCCTTTAGTTCCCCTTTAGGGGATGAAGACAACCCCGAAGGGGGAACCTTTGGGTGTCTTTATGGGTTCCCCAAAGGTTATCGTCTTCTTTAGTTCCCCTAAAGGGGATGAACCAAAGGGGAACCCAAAAAGACACCCAAAAAGACACCCAAAAAGACACCCAAAGGGGATGACGTCATCCCCTAAAGGGGAACTAAAGGGGAACCAAAGGGTTACTCCCCCTTCCCTATGGTTATCCCCTTTGTTCATCCCCGAAGGGGAACATCATCCCCTACGTCTTCTTCTTCCCCTTTGGAAACCCTTCGGGGATGAACTAAAGGGGAAGAAGACGAAGGGGGTTCTTCTTCGGTTCCCCTTTAGGGGATGAAGAACTAAAGGGTATGGAACCCGAAGGGGACTTCCCCCTTCGGGGAGCCCAAAGGGGAAGGCTTCCCCCTTCGGCTATCCCCTAGGTTGTCATTCCCTTTAGTTCATCCCCTAAAGTTCATCCCCTTTAGGGGAAGAACTAAAGGGGTTCCCCTTTAGTTCTTCCCC
>NW_003308453.1:0-740 GCF_000143455.1 Volvox carteri f. nagariensis | reverse complement strand
GCCAAAGAAGACACCGTACAGGGACTAAACCTTAGGGGGGGGGGACGAGCCCTTCCCCTTTTTGACTTGGTTGTCTTCCCCTAAAGGGGAACCCCTTTAGTTCCCCTTTAGGGGGATGTTCCCCGTTCTTCATCCCGTACGGGGAACCAAAGGGGAGGGATGCCAAAGGGTAAACCAAAGGTACACCCTAGGGGACGAAAACCAAAGGGTTGTCATCCCTTTGGGCTCCCCCCTTTAGTTCTTCCCCTAAAGGGGAACTAAAGTTCCCCTTTAGGGGATGATGAACCAAAGGTTTCCCCAAAGGGGGGGGGACAACCCTTCTTGTTCCCCTTTAGGGGATGCCCAAATAAGACTTCCCCTTCGGTTCATCCCCTAAAGGGGAACTAAAGGGGATGAGGTCATCCCCTAAAGGGGAACCAGAGGGGAAGAAGGGCAATCCCTTGTCCCCTTTGGGTTGTCCCCTTCGGGGAAGGTAACGCAAAGGGGGACAAGGAAAGCGTCACTATTATCTATTTAGTTTTTATATATGTGTTTTTACCACGTAGTTAAGGACCGTTGGCCTATGGTAAAACTATACTAAAGCAACTAGCACAAGATTTTGGCAGTTACACGGCTACTTATGTCAGGTGTCAGGTTACGCATCTGACTAAAAAACCGTGTTGCGTAACGTCTACACTAAACTACACTTTGTATATATAAATCAATGTATATGTAAATATTAAAAAATTAGTTGCAACTTA
>NW_003308452.1:0-2787 GCF_000143455.1 Volvox carteri f. nagariensis | reverse complement strand
GTTTAGATTAATTAGATGTAAACCACTGATTCCCGGTTGTCCTGAATGTGCGATCATTCTGATGCGTTTCCGTACCGCTGTCGTGCCCAGGTCGATGGCTTTGCCTTTCTTGGCACTGACGCGCCTAGCTCCGCGCAGCCTTCCTTTGTTCCTGGATGGGGCTTACGTGGCGTGGTGAGGTGTCGCCGAGCTATTGTGTTGTCCTTTGCGCTTGCGATAGACGGGCCCGTCTCCCCGCAGGTCCCTCTTCGCACTGGCGGCCTCGGCCTTCAGGGGGGTCCGCTTTCCTTGGTTGGATTGTCGGCTCCATCTCTCGAGTCTCCGCCTTTGGCGCCTTCTGTGGGTTATCCGTTTGCTGCCCCCTGTTCTGTGTGCAATGTTGGCTGATTATCGTGTCTCGCTTGCCGTAGGAGTTCTTTCTTGGCCCTGGGGTTGTCACCGGCGCCGCCGCCGGATCCGCTGGGCCCCCCGTTAGCCGGCCTTTCCCGCTGGGCGTTCCTGCCCAGGTTGGTAGAGAAGTCCTTTGGCTGCTGACCCTGCTCTAGCGCTCTCATAAGCGATTCTCTCGGACTGCAGGCACCTGCCCCCTTGGGTGTGGCTCGCGGTCGCCTAGACCAGGTTATCGCTCGGCTCCGCCCTTCGCCCCTCATTTCAGCCGCGGATCAAGAAGCGTCTTACCAGCGGGGTCTGGCCGCGGNCAACCAGATGCTCCTTGGTGCCCTAGCCTCTTCTACGGTGTCCCGCCAGGATGGTGCCGTCACCGAGTTCCTGAGTTGGCTTTCCAGCCATGGTCGTGGTCGGGACTGGTGGAATTGTACGCCAGACGACGTGCTCGTCTATATGACGGTTTGGTGGCTGCCCCGGCATCAGGGCCGAAGTGGTGGCCCCGTTGGGCCTGCCGCCGTTAAGTCCCTAGGTATGTTAGGATGTGCCAGGTGGGTTTATTGGGGCAGAAATTGAAATGCTAATGATGCGTGCCCTTACACAATTTTGAGCTCTGCATGTGGGTACATGCTGCTATACGCGGTGGAAGGGAAGTTGGGAAACGGCTGCCAGCTTACCCCAGTAGTGTGTCTAGGTGACTTGTGGTCTGGATGGGTGTCTTGTTTGTCCTGTTCGTCTCGGCAGTGCACGGCCAGTACCTGGCCCGTTGGCTCTACTCTTTGTGAGTCTGGAGCCCACTGTAACAACCACACACAGTAATGGAATGGCATGCCATTCGCTCTCGTGCCCACGTCTGTATTTTTTCGGGCATTGTATAGGCGAGATATTCGGGAAAATAGGTGAAAGGTATATAGGCCAGTAAGGTGTACACATATTAGACGAGACTTAAAGGCTTAGGCATAAGAGGCGCATGTGTAAGTGATGCCCTAATATACGATCATGTATGGCATAGTATTATAAGTGCATTTTTACATCATAACCTGTAGCAAGGGATGTTTAGGCTATGCGGTATACAGGTATGTTGTAGCAGGCTACATTTCCCTTAGAATATTTTAACGATTACTTTTAACAATAACTGTTAATTTGTTAAACGATCTGACTCAAGTTTCGTACATGTTCCGAGTTTCGTCACATGTCGCGAACTGGGCAGTTGTTCGTAAGCGAATCTAACGGGCTGGGGCCCCGGGCCCCACCAACATTATCCTAGTACGGCAAGGTCCGTAGTAGAGATTATCCGGCAGGTAGGCCGAGATATAAGCTACCCGGGCGGGGTGTTCTGGCCAGACACTGACGTATCACATTACTAGGTGTTCGGAGTTCAAGACTCCGCTGCCGCCGTCTCTAACCGTTACGTACACATCTTATGTACACTAGTGCTTGCCGCTTGGTTGGACTTCTCCCTACATCGGCGAGGACTAATAACTCCACGCTTCCGCTCTGTCAGTCGTCCCGTCAGGTGAGCGACTGCTACATATGTATACACTTGATGTTGTAAACGACATTGCCTTTATAGACGCAAGTATACATGATTCCCTATAATAGGACCTGTACAGGCATGGCATAATAGGCTTTTCTTATGAGTCACCCTTTAGATACTTGGGTAGTACCCAAGTCATCGCTCTGATCGATCGCGCGACCTCACTACCTCTCTCGAAGTGTCTATAGATTTACGATTGCACCCTTTCCTACCGTGGCTCGATCCCGGGATCTCACGTGAGTATTGGTCGCGCCTTACCGGTAGTACTTAACGCAGAATATAAAGTAGGGGGTTTTCGAGCTTTTATACTTAGAACCTAAAGGGCACTCATGAACATCAGCTGCGTTAGCCTGGCTTGTCGTCCATGCGGCAGCCTCTGGGCAAATGCTGGCTGCGGCCAAGAAACATGCAATGCAACCGCCATATGATCCCTAGGTGTAATTGTTTTGCATACAAGTCGACGTAGATACCTCCTGTGACCGCCGTACAGGAAGGAAATTTTCCGGTACGACAACATGTGAGGTCCAGAACCGAACACAAAAGCAGGAATCACCATTCAGAGAGTAAAACGTCGCCGTCCATGACTTATGCATATGAATTCACGTGTTCTCTTCGCGTTTTTCTCCTTCTTCGTAAGGCCAACGCGTCGACCAACGCACATCTTACACCCGTCCGGTCCAGAGCCTCTATAGCAATAATATTGACATAAACATAAAAGTCATTTATGAACATCTGCTACGTTTGTCTAGCATTGTCGTACCGGAGGTTGGGTGGGCAGCAGACCATGAACTTCTCGACTAGGAAATACTTAGCGCAGCCAAGAAACATAATTTAAATCTGTTAGTTCATCCCATTGGTCTTAGGAT
>NW_003308451.1:1794-2741 GCF_000143455.1 Volvox carteri f. nagariensis | reverse complement strand
CCATTCTTAGCGTTCTTACAGCGTTCTCAGCGTTCTTACAGCGTTCTCTCACCATTCTTAAGCGTTCTTACAGCATTCTCAAGCGTTCTTACACCGTTCTCTCACCATTCTTAAGCGTTCTTACAGCGTTCTCAAGCGTTCTTACAGCGTTCTCTCACCATTCTTAAGCGTTCTTACAGCGTTCTCAAGCGTTCTTACAGCGTTCTCTCACCATTCTTAAGCGTTCTTACAGCATTCTCAAGCGTTCTTACACCGTTCTCTCACCATTCTTAAGCGTTCTTACAGTGTTCTCAAGCGTTCTTACAGCGTTCTCTCACCATTCTTAAGCGTTCTTACAGCGTTCTCAAGCGTTCTTACAGCGTTCTCTCACCATTCTTAAGCGTTCTTACAGCATTCTCAAGCGTTCTTACACCGTTCTCTCACCATTCTTAAGCGTTCTTACCAGAGGGTTGCAAAAACGGTCTAATCCCCCAATCCCGGGGGGTGGTAGTGGTCAGCCATCCCCCCATCCTGGCTGGGGTGACCGACTCCCATCTCCCATCTTAGGGGCCCGGTGCTAATCCCATCCTTTGAGACAGGTTTCCCATCCTGCCAGCCTGGGTCCCATCCCCAATCCTATGGCCAGGGTTTCCAATCCCATCCTGCAGCTGTGTTCCCCCAATCCTCATCCTGCCAGCCAGGGTCCCTTCCCAATCCCTTCGACCAGGGCCATCCCCATCCTGCAGCTGTGTTCAGATCCGAAAGCTGTCAGCCAGGGTCCCATCCCCATCCCTTGCCAGCTACAAACCTACTCCTTACGTTTACACAGGTGCTGTAATATCGGCTTTCTCTTTAGGCGTAAATCANGGGAATGACCAGGGTTATTTTCTATTTCCGCGAGATATTTTTCTCTTGCTCTATGGCTTATTTCCTCTAGCGTCAAATTCCGCCCGGCTGTGTTCGTTCCG
>NW_003308451.1:0-1227 GCF_000143455.1 Volvox carteri f. nagariensis | reverse complement strand
TCACTTTGAGCCAGGACCCCAAAGCGGCTTGCTGTTGATAACGTTTTGTTGGCTTAGATGCGACGGAGCGAAGCGACCGGATCGTCTAAGGCTGGTTCTGTGGTGCTGTCGTACAACTGGGTCGCAGTGGCGACTTCATTCTTGCTGCTCTCCTGGTGAAGTCATTATGCCTTCACGCAGAAGAGCATACAGCCTTGTCCAACTAGTCAGCGTGACAGGCTGTGCTTGGACCCCCAAACCGGCTTGCTGTTGATAACGTCTTGCATGTTGATACGCCTCCTGCGGACTTGTCCCCCAGTAGGGTCTGCAGATTGCATACAGATTACGTTCGGGTCTTATTCAAAGTGTCCCAAACTTCGTCTTGGAAGACGCCCACCTTCTTAAGCGCAAGCTATTAACAGCCCGACGACCGTTTGTTATCTCTTCCAGAATGGCATCCGATGGTGCCCTGGGTGTGGATGTGCATGGGCCGGACAAGGTAAGAACGGGGTTGGACTGCGTCTGACTGAAGAACTGGCACCAATGGTGCACGTTTCTCACATTTACACCAAGTCGCGTTCCATGCCTGTTCTATTCCCCATGGTGTTAACCTTCTGCAGAAGCGTCAAAAGCTGGCAAAATTGACGGGGTTGGGCTTCGCCAGGGACATGGCCGAAGTCATCGTGGAAACGCTTGGGATGGACCCAATCGGGCAGTCGGCCGATGCCGGAGCAGGACTTCCTTGTGTTTGAGTTTGGTTAGCTATGGGACGCGACTTATAAGCAGAACTTCCTTGTGTTTGAGTTTGGTTTGCTATGGGACGCGACTTATAAGCAGAACTTCCTTGTGTTTGAGTTTGGTTAGCTATGGGAAGCGACTTGCAAGCAGAACTTCCTTGTGTTTGAGTTTGGTTTGCTATGGGACGCGACTTATAAGCAGAACTTCCTTGTGTTTGAGTTTGGTTAGCAATGGGACGCGACTTGCAAGCAGGACTTCCTTGTGTTTGAGTTTGGTTAGCTATGGGACGCGACTTATAAGCAGAACTTCCTTGTGTTTGAGTTTGGTTTGCTATGGGACGCGACTTATAAGCAGAACTTCCTTGTGTTTGAGTTTGGTTAGCAATGGGACGCGACTTGCAAGCAGGACTTCCTTGTGTTTGAGTTTGGTTAGCTATGGGACGCGACTTGCAAGCAGAACTTCCTTGTGTTTGAGTTTGGTTTGCTATGGGACGCGACTTATAAGCAGAAC
>NW_003308450.1:2009-2941 GCF_000143455.1 Volvox carteri f. nagariensis | reverse complement strand
TTGTGGAACTAAGCTACTATCTACTTTGTAGCTTATTTTCTTTAGGGTTAAAACACGCTGACACTTAGCGCAGGCGTCTAGTGTTACTACCGGACAAAGGCTACGTTCTACAACATTGCTGCTGTTCTGCTGAATTCTTTCCCCGAAGGGGATGCCAACGGCCAACTACACAACGCGGATCGAAGACCCAAAGGGAGTTTAAAATAAACTACATAAAAAAAAGCGCAGCTTGCGGCGCAGCGACCAACGCAGTACGCTCGGCTACCGGCTTTCAGCCTCGATGCTTTGCAGCTTTACCTAAAGGGGGAGGCGGTAATCTTCTTACTTCACAACGAAGTACCGCCTAGTCTTTGTGACCAACGGTTTTATTGCCTACATCAAACTTAACTACGTTAGGGGGCAAAGCACATGCTTTTTGTTTATGAGCCTAGTTGTCTCCGCCAATCGCGGGGAATGTTAAACAACGTTAAGCTACAATGCAGTTAAGGCGCAACAAACAACATTATGAGGTTCCTTGGCCCAACTGAGTTTATTGTAGCTTTAGACTCACAGCACTTGTACAACAAGCATACTTTGTTGTGAACAAAACCACGCGCTGTGAGTTTTCCGAAAGCCCGTGTTAAGTTACAACTTTGTTGTGATTTGTGACAAATCGACAGTCCTATCGTTGTTTTGGTTGGCCGGTGGCCTCCTACGCGTTAAACAGCAGGGTTGCTTTATCCTTGTAGCCTATTATTAAAATATTAAACTACATTTTCGATGGAGAACTTATCCTAGTAGCCTTACGGCCGGAATTCGCGCAAAGTGCTTGTTTGTTCTGGCCAAGGGCCTTCACAACTAGAGTATCACAGGGTCATATGACATTAGTTAGTATAATGGAGGAGGCCTCCGACATANACTCGCGCAAAGCGCTCATTTGTTCGGGCCAACGC
>NW_003308450.1:0-1522 GCF_000143455.1 Volvox carteri f. nagariensis | reverse complement strand
CGGTTCCCCTTTAGGGGATGAATGTCTCCCTTCCCCTGGGCAAATGCGCAGAGCTTGCGCTGTGATTTTTTAACCTAGGCCGGATGGTCGTATAACGTCGTTAAGTTATAAAAACCTTCGGCCGTTGTGAAAGTCGGAGTTAAACGACAAGCCCCCAAAGTTTTATGCCTTTTACGAAACAGGGCGAAGCCCAATAATGTTACAGCGTATTGTACGGCCTGCAGCTATGGCAAAAGCATCTTGAGTTGTAGTTTTTAATCCCCTCCGGGTTACCGAAGGGGACCACAACTAGTCTTTGGGCCGGAGGCCTACAGGGTCTTAGACTCGTATTGTAGTTTCGGCCGGAGGTCTTGTCAGTCCAACTAGGCTTTGACCAAAGTCCTACTACGTAAGCGGTTTCCTTCCTTGTCGTACCTTCTTCCCCTTTAGTTCATCCCCGAAGGGGAACCCCTTCTTCCCCTTTAGGGGACTCCGTCCCCTTTAGTTCCCCTAAAGGGGATGAAGAAGGGGAACACCCCTTCGTCTCCCCTTTGGGGAACACTAAAGGGGATGAAGACAAGGGGGGGACGAAGGGGGTTCCCCTTTAGTTCTTCATCCCCTAAAGGGGAACCAAAGTCTTCCCCTAAAGGGGAACTTCTTCTTCCCCTAAAGGGGACTTCTTCCCCTTTAGTTCCCCTAAAGGGGATGAACTAAAGTTACCCTTTAGGGGAAGAACCCCCTTCTTCCCCTAGGGGAGTTCATACCCTTTAGGGGAACTAAAGGGGTTCCCCTTTAGGGGAAGAACACTTTAGTGCTCTTCTTCTTCCCCTAAAGGGGGAACTTTAGTTCCCCTAAAGGGGATAAACTAAAGGGGACGATGACTTTGGGGTTCTTCCCCTAAAGGGGAACTTTAGTTCATCCCCTAAAGGGGAACTTTAGTTCATCCCCTAAAGGGGAACTTTAGTTCATCCCCTAAAGGGGAACTTTAGTTCCCCTTTAGGGGAAGAAGAAGAACACTAAAGGGGAAGAAAAGCTACACGCAAAAAACCACAGCCACAAGACTAACGACTTTTGGCGTACGGTAGTTTAATGTTGTTTAACTCTAGCTGTTTACCCAAGGGGAACTAGGCTTAAATATGTTCATTTGCAACCTAACGTAGTAAGCCTAGTTTCCATTTGCAACTAGGCTTAAAGCTACTGGGTACTTCCCTCTGGGATTGCAGACCTACTTTAGGTTCTCCTTCCGGGAAACAACTAGATTGTAGCTAAACCAGTAGCTTAACTACGTTAATGACATTCCACAAAGTCTTGTGGCTTGGGGGGGACGAAGCTCTCATAGTAGTTAAACAACAATATAAATGTTCCACAAGTCTTTGCGGGTTCGTAGACAATAGGCTTTCCTATCCGGCCAAAGGCCGGATAGTTGTAACATACACCATTTGACGTTATTAGGTCAAATTAAAAAGAAAAAACAAGAGGATCTGGGAAGAAACGATTAATTTCAATTAGTAAACCAGCTGTAAAAGTAAACCAAACTGTAGCA
>NW_003308449.1:0-2760 GCF_000143455.1 Volvox carteri f. nagariensis | reverse complement strand
CTGCAAGGATGAGGCCCCTGCCTGGTCGACCTCAGGTCCAGGACCACCGGATATTTAGGGCTGGCCCCAATCCATGGCCGGTCCACCTGTAGTGGTCGGAGCTGTGTTGTCAGCAGAGGCACCCACCATGAAGGTGGATGCCTTCTGGCAGCTGAGACGGGCAGCTGAGCCACTTGCTGCTACCTGTGAGTCAGTGTGAGTTATTAGGCACTGTTAGACTACTATGTGTTGGTAGCCTGCATGTGAGTGGACATTTCCGGAGTGTGGCAAACAAAAAGTAACCTCATGCTTGCCCACATGTGTCCACCATACAACCCCAACAGTTTCGGTCAAGATTGAGGTGGACATAGTGCAGCATGCAATGAAGAATCCAACCTTGCACCCCAGTTCACCTGCAATCCTCATTAACACACAGTCTGCACGCCAGAAGCCTGTTAGCTGCCAATGCTGACACACCGACCTCAGTGAGGGCCAGACTGGCTTCGTGGTGCTTGCAGCTGTGCAGAAATGTTCATTGCTCGTCTTCCCTGGCAGCCACAAGCAGCTGCAGGAGTACTGGCAGCTGCAGCAGCTACTGAAAATGGAGAAGATTGGGGAGACCACTTTCAAGGCGTGCCTCTCCAGCAATGGTGGCAGCTTTAAGGCCGTGCGGATCAACCTTGATCTGGGGTCATCCTTTTCATGTCTGAACACACCATTCATGCGGGAGACCAGCTGGTCTGCAGGGCATTGACAAGCACCCCGCCTTGCACATGCACTGGTATGTCACCGAGAAGAAACAGAAGAATGAAACCTCACAGATTGTTCTGTTTGGTGAGGACTTTGCCAGTAGATTCCAGTGATATGCCAGCAGTTGCTTGGTTGTGTTTACAGCACAGGGGGGCCAAAGGAAGGCAGGGGATGATAGAAGGGTGCACAAGATGGTAAGGGAGGGCAATGGACAGCAGAGGCGAGCAAAGGGCGGTTGAGAAGAGCAGGGGGGGCCAAGTGAGGGCAAGGGATGGCAGAGGAGAGCAAGATAGGGTGAGGGAGGGCACAACATTGTGGACCAGCAATTGCTTGGTTCTGTAAAAAGCAGGCGTGAAGATGTTGGGTTGTATGTGGTGGAGCAGGTCACAGGATATGGAGGGAATTATTTAGTTCTTGGGAGGGAATTCAGAGCGATGCCGTAAAATACATATGGCCCTTCATGCACAACAGGCTTTTGGCACTACCTCTTATACTATTTTATACAGAATGTTGTAATATATCACATAACCTATTTCTGGCAGCAGCATGGGCAAGTGCAAGCTCACCAAACACCGCTTCATTGACAAGCTGCCTGCCATACCATACCATATACGGCAATGCTCTCGCGTCCTTCATCAATCATAAGAATTCTGCGGCTGCTACAGAATGGTGGATGTTTGGAGGCCATGTCACGGTGGCTTGGCTTCCAGATGGGGGTTTACAATTCGGAGATTCTTAGTTTGAGACGTGTCGTGATGATTCTCATAGCCCCTTATGCGTGAGAGGGAGGCAGGCAGTGGTGTTGCATGGTTGGGTAGCTTTGCGGGCCGGTAAAATCCCAGGAAATCATCCACAGTACCGTAAAATCTTGGCAAAATCCGCCAGCATGCGGTAAAATACTTCGTTCTGTAAAATATATTAAAATCCATATTTTTGCGGTAAAATCTTTATTTTGTAAAATCTTTAGTTCCACTACAGTAAGTATGTAGGGTTTGGCACTACTCGTAAAACCCTAAGGTATAACCATTGCCCCCGGGAGATCCCGGGATCGATACCCATTAGGGTCAAAGTCCTTCCGATGGTGGAAGGCATTGCATCCCTAGTTGGTGGACGGTGGTGACCTGGGATAAAGTTGATTTGCGATCTGACCAGGAATGGAGTTGGGCTGCTGTTGACCTGGTGCTGGTGGTGGGTGCGGAGAAGTTGACTAGGGTGACTGGATGAGGGTGCCCCGAAATACCGGGGAAGGCAGGGTTTCACAGGGTAGCTACCACAGGCGAAGATACACCCCCCTGTTTCACACATCACACATCATATAACTAGTGCGTATATATGGGGATGGCAGAGTGAGAAAATGCTTACAGGGCTGGGTCCCATTTTCTTAGTTTTGTTCAGTGCTAGATCTACGACTTAACATTGACATCTTGTCTTCTAACCTAAGCTCTGGGCACATGGCTTACTTTAGGTGCAGCAATAGTTGTTAGCTGTCATGTGAGACAGGATGCACATCATTCAACCTTGTGGGCCAGCTGGTGGCTGTAGGGAGATACTCGGGTTGAAACTGCTTGTCAAACATGTTGTGTTTGGTATGCTAAAGTGTGAGGCTCAAGGATGACGTTAGCAATGTAAGCAATGCCATTCCTTTATTGCCCTAAGTTCACTACAGCAGTTCCCATCTGGTAAGGTAACACCTTCCTAATTAGCGAGGTATCATGCATAACTGTTTGACGCTGCTGTTTGAAGCAGTATGGTTCAATTAATCTTACAGAAGCCAGAACATTAGGAGCTGAAGTCGTTACAGAATTCAACAGGGCAAGGGAGGGCAGAGGAGAGCAAGAGACGGCAGAGCAGGGAATTGGAGAGCAAAGGCCGGCAGAGGAGGTCAGGAGGGGGCAAGGAGGTTAAGAGATGGCAGAGGAGGACAGAAGGATGCAGGGAAGAGCAAGGGATGGCAGAGGACAGCAGGAAAGATCAAGTGAGGGCAAGGGAGGGCAGAGGAGAACAGAGGAGAGCAATGGGACAGCAGAGATA
>NW_003308448.1:0-2749 GCF_000143455.1 Volvox carteri f. nagariensis | reverse complement strand
CTTTTCTAAACCGTTTACAACGATTGTTAGGGAGAGGGAAAATCTGTTGTCTAGGAACAATCAGCAGGAAACCGCAAGTATAAATAATTATCTTGCAGCCGTATCTGATCAATCGAACACAAACAATACGGAGGGATCCTCAGAGACTACACGCGGAACGTATTCTTTTTTTGATTTTTCTGATTTTTACGCAAGGGTTAATAAATTAAAATTAGCTGCGTCACCACAAGGTAACGACTATTTCTTAGCCTGGCTGGTTGGGTTCTTAGAGGGTGACGGCTCTTTCGGTGCTCGCTCAAAAGGCAACAATGGCTTAACAATGGGTGTAAATACAGGTGGTCTTTGCTACGTCGAAATTGTTCAAGATGATGTAAAATTAATACATAAAATACGATCAACATTAGGTTTTGGGACAATAACACAGATAAACAAAGATGGTCGTAAATATTGGCGTTATTACACATCGAAGCGTGAATTTGTTTTAAACTTTGTTGCTCTACTTAATGGAAATCTTGTATTAGAAAAACGTCAAATCCAATTTGAAGAGTGGGTAAAGAAACTCAATACCTGCTGGAACACGCAAATTAGTATAAAACCTTGGAATTGTGCCCCTTCACTTGATAATGCTTGGTTAGCTGGTTTTATTGAAGCTGATGGCTGCTTTTACACAAATGCAGGTAATAACTTCCGACGTGGCAAACTACCATCTGGTGAGCAGCGATATGGTTTTTTTTTAAAAATGCATATTACCCAGAAAGGTGAGCTTTCTGTATTAGCTGCCATTCGTGACCTGTTTGGTGCAACGACTAANATTAATCAAGTAACAAACGGTCATACAAAGGTAAAATATAATCGTGTAGAAATAACAGCCTATAGCAGCCGAAACAATATTATTGATTATTTTAAAAAATTTTCTTTACTCGGAAAGAAAAAAATAGATTATCAACGTTGGGTTCGGGTGCATGGTTATCAAGAACGCGGCCTTTCTTTGTCAGAAAATCTGCCAAAAAATTAGCAAAATTAATTTATAAGCTTTCTACAGATTAAATTTATACCTGCCCTGTAGGGATGTCCCAAAGGTCAGTAAAGCGGCCACAAAGGCCAAAGTCCTTTAAAGGTCAGCTTTTAAGTACCGTCCCTGCCCTCTAAGTGGCCCCTTGCTTGTCACCTTCTTCTTCCCCTAAAGGCGAACTAAAGGGGAACCCTTGTCATCGTCCCCTTTGGGGCTCCCCCCCTTGTCATCCGTCTTCTTCCCCTTTAGTTCGTCTTCTTTAGTTCCCCTAAAGGGGATGAACCAAAGGTGTGTTCTTCCCCTTTAGGGGAACCCCTTCTTCATCCCCTTTAGGGGAACTAAAGAAGACGGAGTCCCCTAAAGAAGACGGAGTCCCCTAAAGAAGACGGAGTCCCCTAAAGAAGACGGAGTCCCCTAAAGAAGACGGAGTCCCCTAAAGAAGACGGAGTCCCCCTAAAGAAGACGGAGTCCCCCTAAAGAAGACGGAGTCCCCTAAAGAAGACGGAGTCCCCCTAAAGAAGACGGAGTCCCCTAAAGAAGACGGAGTCCCCTAAAGAAGACGGGGTCCCCTAAAGAAGACGGAGTCCCCTAAAGAAGACGGAGTCCCCTTTAGGGGAAGAAGAAGAGACTTTGGGTGTGTTCTTCCCCTTTAGGGGAACCCCTTCTTCTTCCCCTTCGTTTTCACCCCTTTAGTTCATCCCCTTTAGTTCCCCTAAAGGGGATGAACTAAAGGGGATGAACTAAAGGGGAAGAAGAAGAGACTTTGGGGTGTTCTTCCCCTTTAGGGGAACCCCTTCTTCTTCCCCTTCGTTTTCACCCCTTTAGTTCATCCCCTTTAGTTCCCCTAAAGGGGATGAACTAAAGGGGATGAACTAAAGGGGACGAGCACTTCTTCATCCCCTTTAGGGGAACTAAAGGGGACGGAGACTTTGGTTCCCCTTTGGGGTAGAAAACGAAGAAGAAGAACTAAAGGGGAACCCCTTTGTTCCCCATCCCCTTTAGTTCCCATCCCCTTTAGTTCTTCCCCTAAAGGGGAACTTTAGTTCTTCCCCAAAGTCTCTTCTTCTTCCCCTTTAGGGGACTCCGTCTTCTTTAGTTCCCCTAAAGGGGATGAAGAAGTGCTCCCCTTCTTCCCCTTTAGTTCATCCCCTTTAGTTCATCCCCTTTAGGGGAACTAAAGGGGATGAACTAAAGGGGTGAAAACGAAGGGGAAGAAGAAGGGGTTCCCCTAAAGGGGAAGAACACACCCCTTCTTCCCCTTTAGTGTTCTTCGTCTTCTTTAGTTCCCCTAAAGGGAATGAACCAAAGTCTCTTCTTCTTCCCCTAAAGGGGACTCCGTCCCCTTTAGGGGAAGAAGAAGAGACTTTGGTTCCCCAAAGGGGAAGAAAACGAAGGGGTTCCCCTTCGGGGATGACTTTGGGGTGTTCCCCTTCTTCCCCTAAAGGGGACGGAGACGAAGGGGGGGGTTCCCAAAGGGGAAGACCTCATCCCCTAAAGGGGAACCGAAGGGGTTCCCCTTTAGGGGATAACATCGTCTTCTTTAGGGGACAACCCTAAAGGGGACAACCCTAAAGGGGACGATGAAGATGACTTTGGTTCTTCCCCTTCGTTTTCACCCCTTTAGTTCTTCCCCTAAAGGGGAACTTTAGGGGGGGGTCCCCTTTAGGGGAAGAACTAAAGGGGACAACCCTAAAGGGGACAACCCTAAAGGGGATGATGTTCCCCCTTCGGGGATGT
>NW_003308447.1:0-2772 GCF_000143455.1 Volvox carteri f. nagariensis | reverse complement strand
GGTAGAGGGGCAACGCGCCGGCACGGAATTCAGGCCACGAAATCCAGGCCTGGGAATCCAGGCATCAACCAAACTTCCGTCCCCCACACCGCACGTGACCGGCGAGCGACACAGCCCGGCTCACCCATCATCCTTCGCTTGGACGCACAGGCTGAGGAGCCCTCCTCGCCCTCAGTATCAGCCCTGCCGCCCGCCTTCTTTGAAGCGCGGTTCAAGTCGAGGCAACGCAGCAAGTCGTATTGACGAATCAACAGCACGTCCATACGCTCCTACGTGGCGGTATGTATATATGTATGTGCGTATGCGAGCGCTCACGTTAGTACAGGTCAGCCTCGTGAGACGTGTGAAAGGCAAGTACAAGTCCAGCAGGGAAGAAGGGGAATACCCCAGGCGATGTGCGGGATGGGTAATGGGGTTGGAGCATCCAGTACCGAAACGGACGTCTGTAACGTGACGCACGTCTGTAACGGCCGTATGTATGTTTGTCGATATCCACGCGTGGTGGTGCGAAGTGCGGGGCTTGGGTCAGGGCAGGACGGTGACGCAGGCAAATCGTGTATGGGGAGGACGTAAAACAGGACTACAAGGACCTCACGCAGAACTAGCCAGGACACCGCGCGGACGAATCGGAATCGGGACACGGCTGTTGCTGTTGCTGCTGCTGCTGCTGCTGCTGCTATTGCCACGAGCCGCACCTGCTGCACACTGCATGCTGTGATTCCGCGCTAGAACTAAAACCTGAACCCTTTTCCCCCCAAGCGCACCTTCTCCTCCTCGAGCCGCTTCATGGCCTCCGCCAGGTTCCGATTGGCGGCCTGTGCGAGCAGCCAACGGAGTCGCGGCATGACTTGCTGCGTTGCGTTGCGTTACGTTACGTTGCGGCTCAATGTGTGTAGCAGCACGAGAAAAACAGTTGCGGATCATCATCATAATAATAATAATCATCGACAGCAGCAGCTTCATGCGAGACGGACGTCCCACAACGTGTCATGCACCTCCGCTGCCCCACCCTCACCCTCACCCTCACCCGCCCAGCCGTGACCTCCAGCCGGGTATGTATCAGTCAGTACTACACAGCTACACGGCGCAAGGAGGTAGAGAAACACGTTCCAAGGGAATCACCAAGGGAAAGGGACACCAAAGAAGGTTTGGACGGCCGAAAAAGGAAGAACGTCAACACTCCTCGGGATTTTTCGTACCATGGTTTCTTCCAGCAGCAGCTTCGCTCGCTTGAGCGACGCGATGGCCACCAGCAGCAGCACCGAAACCACCAGGGCCATTAACAACACCGCCACCACGAGGGGCACTTTCCAAGCGGGTGCGAAGCCGCCAGCTGGGACGACCTGCACCGGGATGAAACGGACCGGATCGGACCGACCGGAACCCCGGGATACGACCCCTTTTTTTTCTCAGGACCACAACTCAGATAGGGACAAGCATCTCAACACTCATACATATGGCGAAATTACTGACCACTAAAACGCATATACAGTGTTATTATCCAGGACCAGGACCTCTACAGTGTGTGGTCCTGCAGTCCTTGCCTGCAGCTCTTTATCAGAGTTTCAAGAAAGAAGCAGAACCAGCGTGCGCATTTATTTTCTGAAATTCTCACTCACCCTGAGCAACCACACGCTGTTTAGTGCCTTGACCTCCACGGTAACGGAGTCCTTGCCGTGCAGAGCCGCGGGGCCCACCTTCGCAATGACCTCCTCGTGGGTGTCGTTGATGGGGCGAAGCAGCGTATAATAGAAACCCTGTTGGGTTTGGCGGGAAAGGAGGAGAAGGTGAGGAACGAAGATCGAGCCTGATTGGATTTGGGACAGGAGGAGCGATCCCCTACTACCGCAATCACTGAGCAGGTGAGATGCGGGCGTGGCCTGGCATGGGCGCCCGCAATCCGCCGCCACCCTTGCCCACCCTTGCCCAACCACGGGGTTTCGGATGTGCATGACCTGTGCAGCCGCACCAACCTGATCTCAGGCCTCTTCCCCCCAAATCCAAGTTCCCCCGGCGTCAGATTGTTAAAGGGCTTTTTTCCCCCGTACCTGTTTCCTCAGGCGGGCCAGATACGCATCGTCCCCTACCGCCACCGCCTCGTAGTTGATCACCAGGGTCATAAGGCCCCACCTGGACAGCAGCAGCAGCAGCGGCGGCAAATGCAGCAAGGCAGTAGCAGCAGCAACAACAGCAACATAGCAATCGCAGCAGCAAGCGCAAGGTAAAGATAATAAGGCGCAGCAACCCTAAGGAGCAGGAGCAGGGGCAGGAAGGGCCCAGATGACTCGCGGCACCACTCCACCACCACCACCATGACTCGCGGCCACCGCAAAGCTGTAGAGCAGCTAGCGGCGACGGCCGCGGCGGCGGCTGCGTTGGAACTGGGTTCGAGGAGGAGGAGGAGGAGGAGGAGAAGTACAAGAAAGCAGCGACCGCACCTATACGCACGCCAGCCTATGGTGGCTGTGGCGGCAGTGGCACACGCACACACACACACGCACGCACACACACAGGCGCTTCTACTTTCAGCAGTAGGGCCCCCTTTCCGTTAAAAAGGGCCCCAGGGGCTTTCCCTCTCCCTTTCCCTTTCCCCTCCATTCCGCACACGCACCACTTCTCCCGGGAGGTGGTGTTGTAGCAAATCCCGCACTCGCGAACGCTGGAAGGCAACTCCGAGTAGGCGAGGGCGGAGGCATTCTCACGATACCGGAAACCAAACGTCTCCTGGGCGGAGACGTTGGCTGCGGCCATGGGAGGGTAGGAGGCGCGGAA
>NW_003308446.1:1931-2774 GCF_000143455.1 Volvox carteri f. nagariensis | reverse complement strand
ACTCATGTGACTGAAGAGGCTAGGATGGCTGTTATAGAGGCGCTGCGGAACCGCCACCTTGTCATTCCGGAGGAGGATGCGTATCATGTAGGAAGATCGGAGGTGTCTGACCCTGAAGTGGAAGCGGTGCTCAAGGAAGCGACGCCAGGCAAAGCGCCCGGTCTAGATGGCATCCCAATTGAATTATACAAGGTGTGTCGGAACGAGATTGCACCAGTTCTTGCTCAACTGTATACAGCCATGGGCCAAACCCAAATGCACCCAGATGGCTTTTTGCAAGGTGCTATCACGGTTATTTATAAAAATCGGGGGTCTCCCACCTCCCCGGGTAGTTATCGACCGATTACCTTGTTGAATACAGATTACAGGATTCTCACCAAAATTTTAACCCGTAGGCTGAGTCCAATACTAGGGCGAATTATCACGCTCGAGCAGTCTGCTTTTCTGCCGGAGCGCTTGATAGGTGCAAATGTTCTTTTCCTGCGGCATCTACCGCAACTTATGTCGACGACAGGACAGTCGTGTCTCCTGGCTTTTTTGGATATTGCTAAAGCTTACGATTCCTTAGATCGTAATTTTTTATTTGAAGCAATGGATGCTATGGGCGCAGGAGTAGGGTTAATTAATTGGACTAAACTTCTTTTATCCGATGCAGCGTCGAAAGCGGTAGTAAATGGTTTTGTTTCCCGTGAAGTTGCTCTTACAGCGGGTGTGCGACAGGGATGTCCGTTGGCACAGTTGCTATACTTGTTTGCCGCGCAGGCGTTACTATGTTGGTTACAGTACAACCGAGTGGGGATTCATTTACCCCAAAATAATTCAGAATTGGTTACAGGTGTGCAA
>NW_003308446.1:0-1511 GCF_000143455.1 Volvox carteri f. nagariensis | reverse complement strand
TGACGAAGACGAAGATGACGAAGACGACGATGTCGGTGACGACGATGACGAAGATGACCAGCGGAGCGAAGCGATGACGACGAAGACGATGAAGACGAAGGCGGAGCGAAGCGTATAGGCCGGATCGTCTAGATCGATACCAACTGAAAGGGCACATCATATAACAATAAATCAAGACTTGAAGGTCGTACATATGGCTACGGCTCTCAATCTACCTTTTACGGACGTGGGAGAAACCACAGTCAGGGACTGGGATGTGCAACTAGACAAAGTCTGGGCTCGGTTTCGACGCATCTCTGTGTTAAATCTTTCCATTTTTGGGCGTGCACATGCAGCGGCTGCATATGGGCTGCATCGTTTTACGTGGCATATGGAACACGGGGGGTTTCCCCCAGAAGCTAAACTCATGAATATTGAGGCTAAAGCGGCCAAGCTTATTGATAGGAACCTCGGACCGGTAGCACAAGAAAGACGACTCACCGGGGTTCCTAAATATTTGTTATATGGCCATCCAACTTTGGGCGGTTTTGGGGCATTAGCAGTACGACAACATGTGCAAGCGCGATGGGCATGCTGGGCAGTGCGTTTTGTGGGAGCATTACTCCAACCAGTCTTAGTGCGTCCGCCTTGGGTCATGGTCATGCAATCTTTCCTACATAGCCTTTACCCCAAATATAATCCTATGTGTATTTTTACGTCCCAGGTGGGAGTGCCTTGGTTTGGATTAATCGTTTTACCGCCAGATGTTCAGCGCATTGTGACAGCGTTGGCATACCTTCCCCCAGTGGAAGATGTTGATGATCACCCGTTAGTTCCTAATGCGTGGTGTTGGAATTTGCCATTGTGGGGAAACCCTGTTCTTCCAGAAAAAAGGGTGAATGTCCAGTTAGATAACATCCGCCCAGGACTAGAATTTCGACATCAGGCCCTCCTGGGCTGTAAAGCATTGCATACGTTGGGAGATGTTCTTTGCGCGCGCGAGGCCTTGGATGGAGTTATGAAGGCAACGGACCAAGCAGGCCTAGCAATACGCAAGGCTTGGCATCAAATAGTGGATCAATACCTCCAACCGCAAACCCCACTAGCTAAATCCCTATGCACCTATCGTAGATGGCAGGAATGTATGGATGCTATTGGCGCTCTTCTAGATGATATTCCAGCGAATTGGAGACAGGCGGCTAGTCTTTTGTTGCCGCTGAGTGTAGAATCTAGGGAAGCAATGGTGCCCCCTATTGAGTCGGTTACCCAAACCCTAGTGTCGAGGCTTGGTTGGAGATGGGGTGTAGGGCCTCCAATCCGATTCCAACACTTATCCGTTAAAATAGCGACTAATATGCAACTTTTACCTTTTTCGATGGCTCGCCGTGTGGCCCATACCCTTTTCATCAAAGAGGCGACGGGTTCTTCTGAGATATTGGATGAAGCTATTCTTCTTTTGCAACGGACATTCCATCGTTTATGGTTTCATTTACGGTGGGAAAATGAACAAAAAGAGGTTTGGTGGCGTCTCG
>NW_003308445.1:0-2848 GCF_000143455.1 Volvox carteri f. nagariensis | reverse complement strand
AGCTCTTATCGGCAATCGTCGTCCCTAATGACGACTCCCTGCGTCGTGAGCTACTTTCCCGTTTCCACGACGGTCCGTTGGCGGGTCACCCTGGCTGCACACGGATGGTCGAAATTCTTCGGCGTTCTTTTTGGTGGCCACGGATGGCTAAGGATGCCGAGAATTACGTCCTCTCCTGTGATTCATGCCAGCGTAACAAGTCTATCTCTGGTAAGCCCCACGGATTGCGACAGCCTTTGCCTGTCCCTGCGGCCCCTTGGGAGAGTGTTTCCATGGACTTCGTTGTGGCGTTGCCTAAAACTGAGGGGGGGTATGACGCGGTGTTGGTCCTGGTCGACCGCCTGACGAAAATGGTTCACCTTGCACCCACCACGTCATCCTGCACCGCAGAGCACACTGCACGTTTATTTTTTGATAACGTTGTGCGTCTGCATGGTGTTCCCAAGTCTGTCGTTTCGGTTCGTGGTGGCCAATTCACTAGTAAATTTTGGGACGCATTGGGGAAGTTGGTAGGTATGCGCATAAACCTTTCCACTGCCTACCACCCCCAGTCCGATGGCCAAACCGAGCGAACTAACCGGACTTTAGGTGATATGTTACGTAACTTCGCGGGTCGAACACCCTCTGTCTGGGATACCTGCTTGACGGTGGCCGAATTCGCGATTAATAATGCCGTTAGCCGCTCGACTGGTCAAAGCCCCTTTTTTCTAAATTACGGTTACAATCCTGTTCTGCCTGTTTTGCGCGAACTTGACGTAAACGTCCCCGCGGCTAAGACCTTTGCCAAGTCGTTTGTGTCCCGACTGACAGAGGCTAAGGCATGCCTTGACTCAGCCCAACAGCGCGCAGCGGACTACTACAACAAGTCCAAACGGGACGTCACCTTCACCAAGGGCCAACTGGTCATGCTAAGCACCAAGAACCTGCGTTCTCTGGCCGAAGGTTCCCGTAAGCTGTTGCCTCGCTGGGTTGGGCCTTACCCTGTTGTGCGCATGGTGGGTTCGGTTGCTGTACAACTTGAACTCCCTCCTGAAATGCGCGTCCACCCTACTTTTCACGTGTCCTTAGTACGTCCATATCGTGGGTCTGTGCCCATCCCTGAAGCGCCTGCGCCTCCTGCTGCTATAGAGGCCGCGCCTACTACTTGGTTGTCCGGTAGGCAAACCATGTATGCAGTGGAACGAATTTTGGACTATCGAACTCGACGCGTGGGTAAGGCTAGGCGCAAGCGCACGGTGCACGAATACTTAGTCAAATGGGCTGGGTATTCGTCCGAACACAACAGCTGGGAACCGGCGCGTAACTTCACCCCCGACCTCAAACCATTGCTCGATGCGGCTCGTCTTAGGGTGCAGTCCCAGGTGGTATCGCGTTAGTTAGTTTTACTAATCTTGTTTTGCATAGCGAGCCGTGTGCGACGGGGACGTCCCCTTTAGGGGGGGGAAATAGTTGTTGTATCCTGTAAAGGTTTCCCGCCACGGTTTGGGGTGCCGAATCCTAACTGTCAGTGGTTAGCTCGTCCACTCCGATTTACCAAACTCCAATATTACTAACTAACTCCCGTCAATTCCGCGGTTGGTGATTACAGGTATTAACTAATACTGATATTAGTTTAATTGCGGCTACTGTTAGCTGCGGCGGCTAAGCGACTACTGTTAGTCGTCCGCCATCTAAATGCCGCACTGTTGCGGAAGTCCATGGGCGCCGGCGGATCAAACGACTACTGTTAGTCGTCCGCCATTCAAGTGCCGCACTGTTGCGGAAGTGCATGGGCGACGGCGGCTAAGCGACTACTGTTAGTCGTCCGCCATCCAAATGCCGCACTGTTGCGGAAGTCCATAGGCGCCGGCGGGTAACACGACTACTGTTAGTCGTCCGCCATTCAAGTGCCGCACTGCTGCGGAAGTGTATGGGCGACGGCGGCTAAGCGACTACTGTTAGTCGTCCGCCACCTTAATGCCGCACCACTGCGGAAGTCCATACCTACGTATGGGCGGGGGTTTTACTTACGTAAAGCTGGGACCTGCGTCCCAGTTTCGTCTGACCGAGCGAGAGTAGTTCCTGCGAACTATGGCTTCTGGATTCGGTGCCGCCCAGTCGTACTGGGAATCCTTATCGGCGCGAGGCCCAAGTGGAGTCACTGATGACTACTTATTCAAGACACTTGTCTCAATCGGTATCTTTCGATGCCCCCATTATGTGGTTGTGTCGTCTGAAGACTACAACAGAGGAGCTTCTGAGCGGCAACGTAGACCAGGCCGCTCTGCAGCAGGCCAACGCGCAGAACATGTCAGCTAGGGATCCACGGACAGCACCACCGAAGCCTCGGGACCGCTCTCCAGACATGGTCATCATCAAACACATCGAAACACCCTGCCATCTGCAAGAGAGCAGCCATTCTTCCCCCCGGACCAAGGACGCCGGCCGGCGAGGCCAGGAACCCCATCCAGCCCCGGGAGCCTGATCAAGCAGTGAAGGAGTGTCCCCAGAAGGTGCGAACCCAGCAGCTTTGCCTGATGACTCGCCTTGTGGAGGAGGCTGGTAGTAGGATTATTCAAGTGTACTAACAGGCTCCAAGATACAGTCTTGACTACAAATGGCCTGAATGACGTTCAGTAACCATTCTGTTTGGATCCTAACCCCCGCGCGCACAACAAGTCGATGTGCTTGGCACTGAATTTGTCACTTCCAGGTACAAAATGCGGCTGTCCCACTGACATGCACCTCGCCAGATGCAGCGCCCGTTTCTCTAGCAAGTGTCATCCAGTGAGTCGTCCAGTGAGTGCCTGTTTTGACGCCACCCAGTTTCAATCTGGGGACCTTCTGTGTGTTAGACGGGGATCCTCAG
>NW_003308444.1:2145-2896 GCF_000143455.1 Volvox carteri f. nagariensis | reverse complement strand
AGGAAATCCACAAACACAACGTGCAGAGGCACACAAACGCGCGGCATGCTAAAACAGCCATCAAGCTTGTAAACGTCACACCAGAGCCTTCTCCATGTGTTAAGAATTGTATATTCGTTGGCGGCCCGTGGCGTGCAAGCGAGATGTTCTTGTGCGCACGCAGCGACCGCGGGTGCGCATGTGTGTGCGTTAGGATTGTATATTCGTTGGCGGCCCGTGGCGTGCAAGCGAGATGTTCTTGTGCGCACGCAGCGACCGCGGGTGCGCATGTGTATGCGTTAGGATTGTATATTCGTTGGCGGCCCGTGGCGTGCAAGCGAGATGTTCTTGTGCGCACGCAGCGACCGCGGGTGCGCATGTGTATGCGTTAGGATTGTATATTCGTTGGCGGCTCGTGGCGTGCAAGCGAGATGTTCTTGTGCGCACGCAACGACCGCGGGTGCGCATGTGTATGCGTTAGGATTGTATATTCGTAGGCGGCCCGTGGCGTGCAAGCGAGATGTTCTTAAAAACCATGCTCTGTGGCGCTCTGCTTCCCGTATGTTAACTTTCGCACGTGTGGAACGATGCAGAACTATAGGTTTGACGGAGGCGCANAACAAAGCTTTCGTGCTCAAATGGAGCACGACAATGGACGTTCGGTGACATGTCCACACCACACAAGCACCTCCACAGACTAAAGCGAGCGATGCGAATGTAGACGTGTCAATGTTTTGAGGACATGACCTGNGGTATGGTGCTGCCTCTCCTT
>NW_003308444.1:0-1680 GCF_000143455.1 Volvox carteri f. nagariensis | reverse complement strand
CCTCCTGTATAACATAACAACATCCCCCAGGCCCCCATTCCCCCCTTTTGGCAGATGGACTGCATCAGCAGCAAACCCGCACTGGGTGGCCGTCTCATTGGCAGCGAAAGGAGCGAGAGGATGTGCGAGGTAAGGGGCCGCGCTAGAAAACCCTACCCTGCGCCCCCCAAAGCCCAACGCCGTCCTCCCCTGCGGCCCCCTAGCCCAACGCCGTCCTCCCCTGCGGCCCCCGAGCCTAACGCCGTCCTCCCCTGCGGCCCCGCCTAGCCTAACGCCGTCCTCCCCTGCGGCCCCCTAGCCCAACGCCGTCCTCCCCTGCGGCCCCCTAGCCTAACGCCGTCCTCCCCTGCGACCCCGCCTAGCCTAACGCCGTCCTCCCCTGCGGCCCCCTAGCCTAACGCCGTCCTCCCCTGCGGCCCCGCCTAGCCTAACCCCGTCCTCCCCTGCGGCCCCGCCTAGCCTAACGCCATCCTCCCCTGCGGCCCCGCCTAGCCTAACGCCGTCCTCCCCTGCGGCCCCGCCTAGCCTAACGCCGTCCTCCACTGCGGCCCCCTAGCTGAACGCCGTCCTCCCCTGCGGCCCCCTAGCCTAACGCCGTCCTCCCCTGCGGCCCCGCCTAGCCTAACGCCGTCCTCCCCTGCGGCCCCGCCTAGCCTAACGCCGTCCTCCCCTGCGGCCCCGCCTAGCCTAACGCCGTCCTCCCCTGCGGCCCCCCAACCCAACGCCGTCCTCCCCTGCGGCCCCGCCTAGCCTAACGCCGTCCTCCCCTGCGGCCCCGCCTAGCCTAACGCCGTCCTCCCCTGCGGCCCCGCCTAGCCTAACGCCGTCCTCCCCTGCGGCCCCCCAGCCCAATGCCGTCCTCCCCTGCGGCCCCCTAGCCTTACGCCGTCCTCCCCTGCGGCCCCCCAGCCCAACGCCGTTAGGTCTTCTCCTCTTTACACATCTTCCCCCTCTCCCCCATGGGTGCCATCACACCACCCATCAGCATGGCCTTGCTGCTATCTTTTATCATTCTGCTTTTGCTTGCACAGCTGCTGTTGCTGCTGTTGCTGTTGCTGCTTCTGCTTCTGCTTCTGCTTCTGCTTCTGCTTCTGCTTCTGCTTCTGCTGCTGCTGCTGCTGCTGCTGCTGTCTGCTTCTGCTTCTGCTTCTGCTGCTGCTTCTGCTTCTGCTGCTGCTGCTGTCGCTGCTCCTTCTGTATCTGCTTCCGTTGCTGCTTCTGCAGCCGCTGCTGTTGCTTCTTCAGCCGCTGCTCCTGCTGCTGCAGCCGCTGCACCTGCTGCTGCAGCAACTGCTGCTTCTGCTGCAGCCGCTCCTGCTTCTGCTTCTGCTTCTGCTGCCAATGCCGCCACACAAGCCCTGTCTCCTCCTCGTTGCTGCTGGGGTCACCATGATCATCACCCCCGCAGGTCCGTACTAGGTGCTGGCCCATACTGCACTTCTGTTTCTTGGACAATGATGCTTGAATTCCCCCTGACCCGAGGTGTGGTCGCTTGCCTGGAGTTTCGTTGCAACTGTGGCAGCGCTTGCCAAGCCTCAACAGCTGTGGTGGCTGCTGCACTGGCAGTCGTCGTGGCAGCAGCAAGGGTGGGCACATCAATTGCCTGCCGTTGATGTTGCCATGGCCACTGCTGCAGCTGTTGTTGGCTGGCTGCCTGTGCTGCTGCTGCAGTGGCAGCTG
>NW_003308443.1:1614-2792 GCF_000143455.1 Volvox carteri f. nagariensis | reverse complement strand
ATGAACAACGCTGTCAATCGCTCTACGGGACAATCTCCTTTCTTCTTAAATTACGGGTTCCACCCAGCTACTCCCGTCTCACGTGAACTTGATGTTCCGGTCCCGGCAGCCAAATCCTTTATTAAGTCGTACGTTGCTCATATTGCAGAAGCGAAGCAGTGTCTGGAAAAAGCCATAGACCGTACGACTAACTATTACAACCGCGGCAGAGCCGAAGTTACCTTCAAGGAAGGCGACTTAGTGCTTTTAAGTACGAAAAATCTGCGGCAGTTAGCCGTCGGACCTCGTAAATTATTGCCGCGGTGGGTGGGTCCTTACCCTGTGAAGCGCATGGTTGGCAAAGCAGCGGCCGAGCTTGTCCTACCGTCTGATATGCGCATCCACCCCACCTTCCACGTAACGTTGTTGCGGCCTTACAAGGCGCCAGCGGATGCGTTGGATTCTTCAACTGTTCGCGACAGTTCTTCTGCACTTTCTAGTCCTGCAGGACCGCCGCCGGTTCAGTGGCTGAAGAGCGATCCACTTTACTCGGTCGAGCGCATACTGGATTATCGTGCCCGCCGCCTAGGAAGACGCCGTAAGGGGCTGGTGCACGAGTACCTCGTCAAATGGACCGGGTATTCCAATGAACATAATAGCTGGGAGCCAGAGAAAAACTTTACGCCTGACCTTCGCCCCGAACTTCAAGCAGTTAAGGCTCGTGCCACTAACGCTGCGAGGACGCTGCGTCCTGAGGGGGGATAGTTGTTGTGGCACACTTGCATATTAACCCTCGGATCTTTCCCCAATTCTCTGGCACTTTGCCGCTGGGCAATATCTTCGCTCTTACCTGGTTAACCATTGGGCACTTGCCTATCTTTAATTGGGCGCTGGCCCACCTTTAAGCGGGCACTTGCCTGTCTTCATCATGCGTGATACTGGATTATAGCGCTCTTGCTATAATCGTGACACTTGTCACTGGTAGACCCACTTGGGTTACGATTGCACCGATTGGTGATAATTCGCGTTGACGACTATATCTTCGGACCGTACAGACTTCTGTACGGGTCGTCCTAACGCAGAGGCATTTAGCCGCTTCTCATTCACTAATCGGTAGTTTTCACTACCACCTAAACAGTGGAGGTGGATACAACATTAGTCGGGTTCACGACACGGTGCTTAATGTGCTTACGGCCTCG
>NW_003308443.1:0-991 GCF_000143455.1 Volvox carteri f. nagariensis | reverse complement strand
GCTGAAGATGTAGCCCGCCTCTTTGTGGCTACCGTCTTCAGGCAGCACGGCCTTCCAAAAAACATTATTTCAGACCGGGACTCTCGCTTCACAAGTAATTTCTGGAAGGAAACATTTCGCCTGTTGGGCACCCACCTCTATATGAGCACAGCTTTTCACCCGCAAACAGACGGGCAAACGGAACGCATGAATCGCGTTCTGGAAGAGACACTCAGGCACTACATATCACCCACTCAAGATGATTGGGATGAGCATTTGCCACTGATTGAGTTTGCCATAAACAACTCAAAGCAGAAGGCAACGGGGACAACTCCGTTTTCCCTGAATGGTGTTCGACAACCACGTGTGCCGGTTGACCTTCACCTCAAAACTAAGGTGCCTGCCGCTCAAAAGCAAGAAGCGATGCTTCGTGAGCGTATAAGCAAAGCTAAAAAGTGTCTCTTGGCTGCGCAACAAGTCCAAAAGGACGACGCCGACATGCATAGGCGTCCAGTGCGTTACGAGGTTGGGCAGAAAGGGCTGTTATCCACTAAAAATATTACATTAAAAACCCCTGGAACCAAGAAGCTGATGCCTAAGTTCATCGGCCCATACACGGTTGTTGCTCGCGTGGGCGAGGCTGCGGTAAAACTGGACTTACCGGCGGCCTCCCGCCTACACCCGGTCTTCCACGTCTCTTTGTTAAAATTGTACAAAGAAGACGTAAAGCGACAGCCGCCGGCGCCACTCGTCATTGAGGGTGAGCCGTATTTTATGGTCGAAGCCATTGTCGACCATCGTGATGTTTCAGTCCGAGGGGGACGTGGAAAGACACGTCGAGAGTATTTGATTAAATGGGAAGGTTACGACTCTAGTCATAATACCTATGAACCAGAGGAATCCCTTCGCCAGTCTACTCCCTTGGCTGAATCCATCGACGAATATGAACGCAAACTGGCGTCTAAGAAACACCCTCAAGCCCCGGAAAAACCCAAGGGACGGAAATCTTCTA
>NW_003308442.1:0-2950 GCF_000143455.1 Volvox carteri f. nagariensis | reverse complement strand
GCATCTGCATCTGCATCTGCATCTGCATCTGCATCTGCATCTGCATCTGCATTAGGAGGGGAGAATTACAGCGTAATAGACTTTTTGGACCGTAAGTTACGCAAAGCGTAAAGCGCAAAGCGTCAAATACCGTATATTACGGTTTGGGGCGTCGTGAGACCAACCGTAATGCTTTACAGTCCCGTACCAGTGGCCATTTTCGTGAACCCAAAACATTTTAGTAATTATAGTAACATTAAATAACATTTTCTTTTAGCTGCTACGTCTGTTCGCGTGGTTCATGTGTAACAATGGCCGATGAGACACCTAAACAGCAGCCCGTGGTCATGAAAAAGCTGAACAACATTCTTAAAAGTAGCACAACTTTGCTGGCTGGAGTGGCGAGGACCCCAAGCGGCATACCAGCGTTGCCGCCGAAGGAGCGCGGTGGTCGGAACAAGATTGAATGGGAAGCGTTCCTTGACTGGATGGACTCCCTGCCAGTGCCGGCGGCCAAGCAGGACGCCGGCGTTGGTGTGGCCAAGCTGGACGTGCCGGACACGGACAGCGATGACGACATCGCGATTGGCGCGCTCGCACGGAAATAAATGCACGACCACTTCAGAATGAGCAGAGTGCTGATTTCTAGTATCATTGTTTACATAGTTACCTTGGTGCTGGTATAGATCTACTTAGTTGTGGCTATGTTGAGGTGCGTTTTCGAACTTCGAAGCAAGGTTTTCGCGGCAAATCGGACATTTTCGTCTTCCATTAATTGCTCTAGAATGGATGTTAGATGTTATATGTTGCTTTGGAGGCGCGGTGGCGTGTGGACATCTGACTTCCGGTGAGGACAGGCAAAATGGACACCGTAATTGACGTTACGCCGTCACACCGAAAACTTACGGTCGTTTTTGGGCCCTACCGTAATTATCGTAACGGAAAAGCGTAATGCGTAAAACCGAAAAGCGTAAGTTCCCACCCTAATCTGCATCTGCATCTGCATCTGCATCTGCATCTGCATCTGCATCTGCATCTGCATCTGCATCTGCATCTGCATCTGCATCTGCATCTGCATCTGCATCTGCATCTGCATCTGCATCTGCATCTGCATCTGTATCTGTATCTGCATCTGCATCTGCATCTGCATCTGCATCTGCATCTGTATCTGTATCTGTATCTGCATCTGTATCTGTATCTGTATATGTACATACATACATGCGTGCTGTAATGCATAAATTTTACATTCCTGTATTCAAAGTCTCGGAATAGTTGTCGAATCTAAGAAAGCAATAATTTAGGTAGCTTCGTCCGCCAGTCGCGACTGGACCGGTCGTCCGCGTTTTGCACGCAAATCGCAAGCACGAATTCTTCAACTACTCTAAACCTTCCAAGCCGTAGGTAACCTCTAGTCATGTAGCTTACCTGTCTAACGAATGCATGGTGCGTTTGGGCATGTGTGCAGATCCCATGGAGGTTGCCCCGGCTTTCAGCTCGATCTGGGGACCAACCAACATCGGGCCCGGAAAACCGTTCACCGACACCCAAGCGAAGTGGATTTGGGCACACTCGGGGTCGACTGGTCTCCAGCTCGTACTTCCTAAGGCCTATATTCACGACCATGTTCGTAGTGCCGCAAGACACAAGGCGCTCTGCTGAGCCTCATGGTCGATGACCGTGCGGACATACTCTTCAATGGCCAGATGGTCACTGCACTGGAGTGGGGTTACCTGGCAGGGCAGTACACTAACCGGCCAGTACGGCTGAACCTGAAAAGGGGCATCAATACACTTTCGGTGACAGTGACGAACTACAACAACCCTGGAGGCCCAGCAGGGTTGCTTGCCTCCCTATCCAGCAGTGATGGCAGTAGTGTGTATTCACGCACCAGCAGCAGCGCCTGGGTCTACAGCGCCTTGGTCAGCTCTAATCCAGGTAGGAAATGGTTTGGTGGCTATTGTATAATTAGACGCCTAGCTGATTCGTTGGCCACTCAGTAAGATGGGGGCACTTAGTAAGATGGCATGCTGCACTATAACTACCAGCAGCAGTTGTGTTCTGGACATATGGCGATATTTAATAGTATTAGGGTGCATTTCCAGTGCGGATTAAGGCCAGGGATTAACTCTCTGTCCTCAAGCGGCTAAGTTGTTGGCAAACTTACCTCGCCTTTTCAACCTTTGGTTCCCGTACGGAACAAAACTATGTGGTAAGCTCATACCAAGGACTTCCGTGCCCTAATGCCTGGCCTTAATCCGCACTGGAAATACACCCTTATTTGTAGTAGTTGTAGTAATTACAACATAAGGAGTTTTTCTTACAATAATTATATTGTAAAAATTTAAAACAATCAAGCCACAGCCGCACAAGCATCATTGCTCCCGAAATCAAGCACCACGCAGCTACAAACAGTGGTGACTACTGGTTGATGTCATCCCTAACACGCAACGCGCCAACCGTATATCCCCCCATCCCCGCGGCATACTGGCGGTTGTGGGCTCCGCAGCGGACACTACTATAACTGGCTCTGGTGAGTACGGGGCCGGCGTGGGAATACGCCCGTGTGAGTGGGGCCCCCAGCCCCCGAGCTGACATGCAACCGTATGCATTAATAGTAATCACACCGGTGTCGTAAAATAAAGCTGTACACATGTGGTGTAATAATGTACGTTGTACAGCGGCCCAGTACGTTATGGGTTAGGGTTTTAGGGTTTAGGGTTTTAGGGTTTTAGGGTTTTGGGTTTGTGGAAGCGATGGATTGGCTTCATGTCTCAGGATGTGGCAGAATGGCGGATAATCGGAATGGCGGATGGACGTGGCGGAATGGCGGATAGACGTAAAACGAATAGAAGTGAAGTCAGAGCGTTACCGAACTTGGACCCGGATCGTGGTATGTGGGATCCGGATCGTGGTTTGTAAGCAACGACACCAGCCGTACCTCCACACGGCCCTCTCGCCGTGCTCGTGCGTG
>NW_003308441.1:822-2207 GCF_000143455.1 Volvox carteri f. nagariensis | reverse complement strand
ATAGTTGCTTTATTAAGGCTACGCCATCAAGAGGGATAGTGCGTTTTGTTTTTGCCGGGCGTTTGTAGCCTTCGGAATACGTTAGTGTCGTTTCCTCGAAAGGTTCTCCCAAGAAATTGAGTAAAACTTTGAAGAGGCGCTGTGCTTCCTTCTTACTGTCAACAATAACAAGAGTCCTAAAACGTTTATCAGTACTGACAAAAGTAGCACGAATTGCCCCATGCGAATTTGTTAAACCAATCAAAGAGGTTGCTTTTAATTTTATTTCCTCTATATATAGTTAAGTATTTTAGTAACACAGCCGAAGGTATCTACCCAAGTAGTGTCTTAATGTGCTAGTAAAGAGAAGCATTAACGCATTAGACCTAGTAAGCGCGTGGGATCTCTGGCCATTTGTTCCTGAGATTAGAAAGTTAGCGATTACAACGTAATATTGTATATAGCTTAACTCAGCTTACTTAATTACTATGTTTATTCCGCCCTTGTATGGTTTGCTTGCTCCGGTGCTTAACGCTTTACGTTCAAGAGCTACATTACCATACAAAACCTCTACTTACCAATAATTTAATTCCTCCGCTCACCTGAGGTTACACCAGTGAGCGTACTCCAACGTAAAACTTTTATATCATAAATACTTTTGTATTTATAAACAACAGCCTAACGAACCTAAGTATATTATATATAAAAATTTGTTTAGTACGGGGGGACCCTTCAGAGAAGGGACCAAAGCACGTGTGTTACTGAAAGACTAGTGCTCTTAACTTATTCATTTAACAAAGTCGAAAACTGTTGTTACGGTATATATACCGTAACAAAGAATAATGAGTTTGCGATTTCTCCTTATGTCTGACTTAGTGCTCTCTACTTTCTTTCTTATTTACTATAAACGAAAACTATGGCAAGTATTTCTCTTGCGTCAAGTGCTTTACAAGCAACAAGAGTATCACTCGCGTTACTCTCTTTACGTGCTGGTTTCTTTAACCTTACTTTGTTAACAGATTTTATGTTTTTGACTGGTGAAATATAAGGGAATTGCAACATGTTTGACACAGGCGTCACGTACAGTATTATTTTCACTTGCGTTATTTATTAAACTTCCTTACCAAACAGAAAAATAAGAAAATAAAAAATCACAAAAAACGCAAAAAGTGCGTCACATGCGTCACATGCATCACATGCATCACAAGCGTCGCTTGTGTCGCTAGCTTCTTTTATTAGGTTTACCAAAAAACGACAAANAGTAAAAAAAGCAAAACAAAAAATCACAAAAAACGCAAAAAGTGCGTCACATGCGTCACATGCGTCACATGCGTCACATGTGTCACGTGCGTCACATGCATCACATGCATCACAAGCGTCGCTTGTGTCGCTAGCTTCTTTTATTA
>NW_003308441.1:0-597 GCF_000143455.1 Volvox carteri f. nagariensis | reverse complement strand
GACGCATGTGACGCACTTTTCGTGAATTTTTAGTGTTTTCTTTTTCACTTTTTGTCGTTTTTTAGCAAGTTTAACAAGTGACGCGTGTGACGCATGTGACGCATGTGACGCATGTGACGCACTTTTTGTGATTTTTAGTTTTTTCTTTTTCACTTTTTGTCGTTTTTAGTTTAAAAGTTGAAGCTTTTGGTTAGTGCAAAGTATTTTATTATACTGTTGTAACAGTAAAGTGCAACACTAGTGTTGCACTTGAAAGGTTTTGAGAACATTAGAAAACGTTCACGTTAAAAAGCTAATTGACCTTGTTTATAAATTTTACTAAAGAAATATTTCCGTTAATACAGGGAAGTGTTTATTGCTGATTAAGAAATAACTGGTTTAAATTTTCTACTTCTACGTTCCTTAATTGAACCATTTAAAACCTTGTATAAAGCGCCTTCAGTGAGTGATTCAAACTCTACATTGTAAAGAACATTAGCCACGTCACGATCTGTTAAGGTAGCTGAGAAACAAATGTAAGTATTATACAAATCCCCAAATGTTCTATCTTTTAATTCAGGATTTACAGGTACTAAAGAAAAGGCAACACTACGGAAA
>NW_003308440.1:1557-2807 GCF_000143455.1 Volvox carteri f. nagariensis | reverse complement strand
CGGCGGGGTCGAGCAACGTACGCAATGCGCACAGAAACGAAGGTGCAGCNGTTTTGTAACATCGCCAACATATCCGGTACGCGGTGGCAGGCTTGCCGAGCACGAAATGAAGGGGGGGTCGCATCTCACCATTCAACTAAGCATGCATGTGCTCGGTTGAATACTCGGTAGCGTGCGAGTTTACCCCTATCAGGATGTTTGTTTGCATATCCCCCCAAGCGAGAGGGCTTGCATCTATGCTGATGTTCGTTCCAAGAAGTGAACTGAGGACTGATGCTACGGTGAAAGATTTGCACGTAAATTCGCCCGTGCAATAAAACGCCCTGTAACTCGCTTACGCTAATCTCACATTCCAATATGCCACTGCACTTTCCTCTCCAGCCTGGCCACATTCTCTTCCTCGCAAACGTACTTGGGCACCTTACAATCCAACACCATACGTGCTTTGAAAACGCGGGCAGCTGCTTCACAAGGACCCCCCTATTTTTATATAGGATGCCAAAAAAACATTTTAGAAGATTTGCTGATCGTTGCTCTTTTTGTTGGACGACATCGTAAAACATGGCTTCCGGGTTCATGTTCGTTGCGTACGTTGTTAAGTCGTACTTGATTACGGTTGCAACAAACGATAATAGCTGAAAGCGGCCGAACGCAGTCTCAGCAATTCGGCAATTCTGTGCATGCTCGTAAACCTGTTGTACAATCTTACATGGCCTACACAACGCACTCTTTCACATCACTCAAATCCTAATCGAGCCAAAACCCAACTCCGACTCACACACTGACAGCGCCGACATTTGACGAGGAGCGTCCAGATCTAAAGAACAACTTTCAAAAGCTTCGCTACATCAAGGATGGGGCTGCCAAGGAGTTTATCATCGGTGTGAAGGTAAAAGGGGGAAATCGGGCCGGTTGTGGGAGGTCAAAGTTAAGGATTGTCGTAGGTGTGAGGGCGGGATCTGGGGACTTCAGGATTGTCGAAGGTGTGAGGGTGAGGATGGTACCAGCGAGGAGAACCAGAGTCAGAAGGATTTAGAGCGGGGAGGGTTGGTCTTTTGCGGATGGGTGTGAGTGTAGGATTGTTGGATTGGATTGTGCGTTGGAGATACTAGTTTTTATTATACCTTTGTGGCTGTTTCGGCTGTGCTGATGAGGGAGGCAGGCAGACAGGCATTGCCGCGGAAGGCTTTGGTAGGTTACAATTACAGCAAGTTTAACAATTACACGTGTTGCCCTCCTCCCCCCCTCCA
>NW_003308440.1:0-1340 GCF_000143455.1 Volvox carteri f. nagariensis | reverse complement strand
CTTCACACTGCTAACTTGCTGGGCAAATGGAGGAAAAGGCAGAGCGAGTAGACGTTTGCATGGTGGACCTCGCTATGGTGTCCTGTCTATGTTGACAGCTCCATTCTTAGTGTGTATACACGCCCTTTCGCATCCTAAAATGATTTCCCCCTTGACTTTCCGGACTTCCTCCCTTCGCCCTCCGTTGGGGTGCCTCTCCCTTCGACTGTCGTAACTCGACTGTTTACAATGTCTCAGCTTCACTCTTCACGCATTTCGCTGGCTCTCTCACCCCCAACCAAATCACCCTCTAACGCCCCTTAATCTCCCCCCCCGCTCATTTTTCACCAAACGATTTCAGGACGACACAATCTGGGTCGCCGCCGAGGTTGCTGCCGTTGGCTTTTTGTCCAAGTTCCCCGGCCTGGAGCTCGTACAGCAGGAGCAGGTGGACAAGACGGGGACCTCCATCCTGTACAGGCATCTCGTGCAGGCAGCCGTGTCGCACAAGGGATCGCTGGTGGGACATACCGTACGCGACGTTCGCTTCCGTACAACGTACAACGCTGCCGTGGTCGCCGTACACAGGTATGTACGGCATGGCGGGGCGGCTTCTGTGTTTTGGGATGATGCCAAAGTAAAATGCGAGAACAGTTGGGTGACCTGCAGAGCTTGCAGCTAGAACAGACGGTATTGTCGAAATGCTATGTCGTACATGTCGGGCGAATACTTTGCGGGTCCTTCTCCTCGTGCTCTCCTTCCTCGCTTAGGCTTACCCCTCGGGCGTTCATTTCCAACCTCAACCTGGCGTTGGAAAGCGCGTCGTATCGCTTACTTATCCTAATGCGTTTTCATTTTGCCACTCCTCACACTCTCTGCGTTACCCCCCTTCCCTCTCCCCCAATGTGTGCGACGTGCAGGGAGGGTGTGCGTATTCCCCTCAAGGTCCAGGACATTGTGCTCCAGGGAGGAGATGTACTGCTGCTCAGCTGCTCGACTAAGTGGACTGAGGAGCACAGACACGACAAGGCGTTCGTACTGCTGCAGGTGTGCACGACGAGGGGGATTAGGCCGAGCCTCCAAAGGTTATAAACGCTGCGCAATAAATTCTTTTCCATCGTCCTCTCGCATATAGTTTGCCCGCCATGTTTTTCTTATTGAGATTCTCTGTATTGTAAATAGATTCTAGTAAACTCGGACATTTTTGCCATGTCTTTCCAATCGCCACATCGTTCCTTTTTTTGTTCGCAGGCTGTTCCCGACAGCTCTCCGCCCAAGCGCCGCTCCATGATCATCGGCGTGCTGTTAGTGACGGGCATGGTCCTGACCCAGATTGTGGGAGGTCTCAAGAACCGCGAGAC